>NC_133333.1:180690752-180848252 GCF_042186555.1 Aquarana catesbeiana
CATTATGACGACTACAGGCATTTTCTGACAGGGACGTTCGGAGGCAGGGAAAAAAACCCTTATCAATCGCGTTTTCTGGAGAAGTTTAGGAGCTGTGAAAACGTCACTCACTCCTAAACTCCTGTTATCTCTCTTGAGCATCAAGTTTCAATGTTTTTTTTTTTATTTGGGAGTTAACTTTTGCAGAGGGGAGTGTTGTGAAGTACAAAAAACACCTGTAAACTCAAACGCTCATAAACTCTCATAGACTCGCCTAAACTTTGTACAATATGCTCTAAATTCACGTTTTTTATGCCACGTTTTCCCAGCTAAAACGCTGATGTTTTTTTCTGCTCCTAGTGTGCATGGAGCATAACTCACAGGATCTCAGATCAGTGAACTTTCCTACTTCATTCGCTGTTTCAACAGGTTCCTTCCCCAAACCTGCACCCTTTTCTGCAAAAACTGACTTATGCCGCGTACACACGGTCCGACTTTTCAGCTACAAAAGTCCGACAGCCCGTCCGACAGACTTTCAACAGACAGACTTTTGGCGGACTTTAAACAGACTTTCTAACGACCAGACTTGCCTACACACGATCACACCAAAGTCCGACGGATTCGTACGTGATGACGTACACCGGACTAAAATAAGGAAGTTGATAGCCAGTAGCCAACAGCTGCCCTAGCGTGGGTTTTTGTCCGTCGGACTAGCATACAGACGAGCGGATTTCTGGGTCCGGCGGAGTTACGACGTAAAGATTTGAAGCATGTTCCAAATCTAAAGTCCGTCAGATTTGCGACTGGAAAAGTCCACTGAAGGTCCGGTGAAGCCCACACACGATCGGATTGTCCACCGGATTTGGTCCGTCGGCGTCCGTCGGACAAGTCCAGTCAAAAAGTCCAACCGTGTGTATGCGGCATTATAGTCAATACCTAAAACCACATCTCCATCTCTAACCATCCTTCTAGATGATGTTGTATGCCTACTGCCATATAGAGAGCAGTGACAAATGACAGTCACAGCAAGGGCAGAGATGTAATTGATATGCGCACAGACAGTTATTGACTGCCTGGTTTCACCTTCTATATTCTGCACGAGGGACAAAATGGTGAAACCTAATGGTGAGATGGGGCTGGGAGGATCCTTACTTGTAACAAATAACTAAAGTACTTAAATTAAGTACTTAATAAAGTACTTAATTTGTGTGTTTCTCACCTAGCAGACAAATTCTCCCTGCCACCTACGCACGCGCAGATGTGCCACAGGGTTAGGGTTTTGTCTCTTGTTTATCTGCTCAGCTTGTTAATAGCTTTGTCCACAAGTGAAACAATGTATAGAATATACACTATACAAGTGGTCAAATAACACTTGATTTCTCATTGCCTAAACAATGCAAGGCCACCTGTACTACAGCCTTTGTGTACAACCAGTGATAAACTGGTGTGTCTTGTTTGTGGAGTAAATCTTTTCATTGTTCTCAGTTCCGAGAGTCCATGACTTTAATTGACTTCTATGCAACTTGCTTGCAGAACAAACATTTTAAGCTGCAAAGTTATTTTCCCAGTTATGTATTTCTAATACTGGGAAACATTAACCCTGTATTTTGGCCTATGTGAAAATTTAACAAGTTTATTTTCACAGACCCCTTTTCATAGCTCAGAATAATAGAAATTACATATCATATAATTTTTTATTCAGAGAGGCTCTGACATTCTGGATAGATAAGTGACTTTGTAAGGTGGAATTACCAAATTAACCAGCCTTTTCCAGAAATCTAGTATAGGAGCAGAGAAGTTCCACTTTAAAGTGATAACAAAACGCACATAATGATGGTAAAAATTATAGGCAAATTGCAGATCTTCAAACTGTGGCCTATCTGTTGTAAATAAAACAAATATTTTAAAAGTATCGACCACTCTCAGGGTGAAATCTCAGCTTTAACGTGGCAGCAATTAGAGTAAGAAAAAAAAATCCCCTTAAAGTGGTTGTAAAGTCAGAAGGCTTTTTATCTTAATGCATTCTATGCATTAAGTTAACCAGTTGCCAACTGCCCCATACCTGAATGACGGCAGCAGGGCGGTTGGATAACTCTGGGATCACGTACTATGACGTGATCCCGGAAAATTTATGCTCCTAGAATGCCTGAATGTGCTACTTCAATGTTGCGCCTCTGTATGTGGCCAGGCTGTGTAAAAGTCTCACACATGTGGTATCACCATACTCAGGAGGAGTAGCAGAATATATTTTGGGGTGTCATTTTTGCTATGTACATGCTATGTTTTGGAAATATCTTAGAAATGGAAAACTTTGTGTAAAAAAAATGTTTTCATTTTTTTTCCACATTTTCCAAAAACTTCTGGAAAAAATGAACCGTTCAAAAGACTCATTATGCCTCATAGATTATACGTTGGGGTGTTTTCTTTCCAAAATGGGGTCACTTTGTGGGCATTTCCATTGTCCTGGTGCTCCAGGGCCTTCAAAAGTGTAATGGTGGTTGAGAGATTTGAGAGATTGTGTAATTTATGCTCCTAGAACGCCTGAATGTGCTACTTCAATGTTGGGCCTCTGTATGTGGCCAGGCTGTGTAAAAGTCCCACACATGTGGTATCGCCATACTCAGGAGGAGTAGCAGAATATATTTTGGGGTGTCATTTGTGTAATGTACATGCCATGTGAGAGAAATAACCTGTTATAATGACAATTTGGTGTGAAAAAAAATAAAAATAAAAAAAATCTTAATTTTGCAAAGAATTGTGGGAAAAAATAACAACTTAAAAAAACTCACCATGCCTCTTACTAAATAACTTGGAATGTCTACTTTCCAAAAAGGGGTCATTTTGTGGGTATTTGCCTGGCTTGTTAGGGTCTCAAGAAATGAGATAGGCCTCAGTACATCAGGTGTGATCAGATGTGATCAATTTTCAGTGATTGGCACCATAGCTTGTAGACTCTATAACTTTCACACAGACTAAATAATATCCACTAATTTAGGTTATTTTTACCAAAGATATGTAGCAGTATAAGTTTTGGCCCAAATTTATGAAGAAAAATTACTTATTTGCAAAATTTTATAATAGAAATTAAGAAAAATTCATTTTTTTACAAAATTTTCGGTCTTTTTTCATTTATAGCACAAAAAATAAAAAACCCAGAGGTGATCAAATACCACCAAAAGAAAGCTCTATTTGTGTGAAAAAAAGGATGAGAATTTCATATGGGTACAGTGTTGCATGACTGAGTAATTGTCATTCAAAATGTGAGAGCACCGAAAGCTGAAAATTGGTCTGGTTAGGAAGGGGGTTTAAGTGCCCAGTGGTCAAGTGGTTAAAAAGCTTTCTGTGTGTAGCAGCCCCCCTTTAGCCCCTCTAATACTTACCTGAGCCCCCATCTCTATCCAACGATGTGCACGAGTGCCTCGGCTGTCCGGGACTCCCCCTCCTGATTGGCTGAGACACAGCAGTGGCACCATTGGCTCCCACTGCTGTCAATAAAAGTCAGTTAGCCAATCAGGAGAGAGAGGGGGCTAGGCCAAACCACAGCCCTGTGTCTGAATGGGCACATGGAGCTATGGTTCGGCTCTGGTGCCCCCATAGCAAGCTCCTTGTTGCGAGGGCACTCGAGAGGAAGGAGGGGCCAGGAGTACGGAAGAGGGACGTGAGAAGAGGAGGATCTGGGCTGCTCTGTGTAAAACCGTTGCACAGGGCAGGTAGGTAAAACATGTTTGGTTTTTTTAAAGAAAAAAAAATTAGACTTTAGTATCACTTTAATTGCTAAAATATGCAAGATACTTAGAAATGCTCAAAAGCACTAACTAGAGCTGCACGATTAATTGTTAAAGAAAAATCGTGATTCAATCCCCCTCACGATCTTAATCCGGCATTTAGTGTAGAGTCGTCCTCTGCTCACAGCTGGCAGCTGTCAAAAAAAAGAAAAAAAAGACATCCTGACAATTTTATGGCAACATTGCTCAGCGCTGAGAGATAAACAGAAACAATCATTTGGTTCTTTTAGATCAAAGGGATGATCTTTAGTCTGTAAATGAGGTTAGTTTAACCACTTAAAGACTAATAGGGTGTACACACGGTCGGACTTTGTTCGGACATTCCGACAACAAAATCCTAGGATTTTTTCCGACGGATGTTGGCTCAAACTTGTTTTGCCTACACACGGTCGCACAAAGTTGTCGGAATTTCCGATCGACAACCACGCGGTCACGTACACCACGTACGACGAGACTAGAAAAGGCCAGTTCAGAACCAAGCTCGGCACCCTTTGGGCTCCTTTTGCTAATCTCGTGTTAGTAAAAGTTTGGTGAGAGACGATTCGCGCTTTTTCAGATCGTTTTCTGCCGTTCAGTTTGTGCTTGTGGGTTTGTATCTGCTCTCCAGTGCGTGCAGTCAGTTCGTATTGGAGTTTTCTGTGTGATCTTGCCTGCTCATTGCTGTTTTTCAGGTCGCTCTTCACAGGCCTTGCTGTTCTTCAGTGCGTTCTGTTACTTCGTTCTGAGCAGCCGACCGTTTTCTAGCCATGTTTCGTATGCGTACTCCTCGTAGAGTTCGTGCTGTGCGGGGGCTTGGTGTTGGGGTCCTGACCTTGACACAAGTCCAGTCCATGAACAGGGTGGGGAGGAGTTCATGGACCAAGAATTGGTTGCTTCAGCGTGACCAGTTCTGTCATATGCCTTTGCTCTGTGAGATCCTGATGATTTCAGGAACTTTCTCAGGATGACGGACCCCGTGTTTCACAGTTTGTTGGCTTCGCTGACCCCCTATATCAGCAGGCAGGATACCTGCATGAGGCAAGCCATCACTCCGGAGCAGAGGTTGGTCGCTACCTTGCGGTATTTGGCCACAGGGAGAAGCCTGCAGGACCTCAAGTTCTCGACAGGCATCTCCCCCCAGGCTCTTCTTTGTGGACATTTACTGCTTGTGTTTGTTTGAGCTGACCCTGACAGAAATGTGTGGAGTGCAGAAAATGTTGTGATTGTGTAACCTTATACAAAGCACTGTTGGCTGTTATTTACTAAATGCAAAGACACTTTTCACTACAAGTGCACTTGCAACTGCACTGAAACTGCACTTGTAGTGCAAAGTGGATTTGCCCTTAGGAAATTACCCCCATTTTCTCATAAAACAACAATTACATCACCCCAAAAGTGTTGTAGCGTTGAGACAATAATCCACACATTCTTGATTAACAATCTTTTTAATACCTGCACAATCACATGTGCATTTACCAAAGGTTTTTCTGACAAACCAACATGTTTGTTGTATAACAATTTTTGTGGTGTCATTATCCAAAATCAAAATGTGCATTTTATAGAAAACAGGCCTGTGTAAAACCAACAAGAAAGACACAAATCTTGATCTTACAAAGTTCACATTTGGTAGAACTTGAAGACAATATCAGACATGAGTATTTAGGAACTGTGTTTGATATTGCGTTCAGATGGGGGGAAATCACCCCAGGAAAAGCCAAATTTGGAAGATGCACACCAATTTCCCAATGTCCACAGTTGCTATCTGCCATCAGGGGGGATCAAGGGATGTGTTTTGGGGGAGAAAGCCCTTCCTCACCGCTACTTTATTATTGAGGAAGGGGTTGCACCCCCAAAACGCGTCCATTGATCTCCCGTGATGGCAGATAGCACATGTTGACACACTGTGTGCATCCTCCAAATTTGGCTTTGGGAAAAAACATTTAGCACAATGTAGCACACAAAAGAAGAAAGTGATTTGGAGGGCTTTTAAACTCGCCCCAAAACATCAATGATGTTTTTATATTTTGGAATAACTTCATTGATGTTTTGCTTGATGTTTTCCAATTGTAAATTACACCCATGATCTCCCCGATCAGGATCTGGGCACTTTTGGATGTGAAAGGATCTTCATCCACAACCTCACGATCACCTACAAAGAGAGGAAACCCAAAATAAATTAGGTCTAAAAAAAATGCCGCCATCCATCTCTTATCTGAGCCTGTGGTTGCAGACACTTACCTGTTGTGGTGACTAGTTCCACCACGTCTTCTTCCTCCTGCTCATCTTGTGTTGGGGGGATTTCCCCTTCTTCCAGAGGGGGGGGGGGGGGGCTCTGGTCTCCTGGGATGAGGGGTGTCCTCCGAGTCTTTTCTCCCCTATGTAAAACAAAAATGGTATAATTAGCACACAGATATTTAATGTCAGAACTATAAAGATGAAACATTGCTTGGAAGTGGGGTACAATGATCTATTTTAGCAGAGTTCCAACATGTGGCTTTTTTAGTGTCCTTTGTCAAGCTGCAATACTTTACCTGTTTTGTACAAGCTTCACAGATGTATCCCCCCCCCTATAGTATACACTGGAGCACCTGTGTGGCCCCCCTAATAAAAATGGTGTTCTGGGGTCCCACACTAGTGCTCCAGTGTCCAGATGTGAAAACAGCTGCTCAGTGTCCTCTCCTTACACAGAATCTAGTTTGCATTTCATTCTATTAACAAAGCCATCTACACAACCCAATTCTTTGAAGACAAGTATAGGGCGTCAAAATGGTGGCCAAATGCATATGGCCTAAACAATGGTATTTTATCGTCCGAAATAAAAATGTGTGATCCGAACGAATAATGTGCCCATGAACATGAAAGTTGACATTTTAAACTGTACAACAGTTCCTAAAAGCACATGGAGCAGCACGAACGTAATAAACATAAAGAATAGGAACACAGCACAACTACTTACTTTTTTGCAGCACTCTCCGGATCTTTCTGTACTGCTCATGTTCTCGTAATTTCAGGTCCGACCACCGCTTCCTGAGCTGATCTTTCGATCGTCGTACCCCGAATTTCCGGTGCAGACTCCTGACCACTTTCGCCATGATCTTGGCCTTTCGTATATTGGGGTTGGGGTAAGGCCCATACTTTCCATCATAGTCGGCCTTCTTCAGGATGTCCACCATCTCCAACATCTCCCCAAAGGACATATTTGAGTCCTTTAATCTCCTTCTGGATCGGGACGTTTCAGGCTCCGGCCTTTCCTCCTCCTCCTCCTCCTCGTTGCTGTAATTAGCACGATCCTGCTGTCTATCCGCCATGTGCTCTTCCTCCACTGCGCTGAACGAAAAGGGGTGGGGAATAGAATAGAAAGAACGTCAGGGGCGGGCGGAGTTATACGCATGCGCAGTGTGTATAAATCGTAACGCGCGCGTCTTACGTACGATCTGTGAGCGGAGGAAGGAGCATCGGAGACACCGATCGTGCTAACGAAGGTAGGATCTAAACTTGGGCCTATACTGCTTCGAAATGGAAGCCTATATTGTAACAAGATTAGGGGAGTTTGGCCTGACATTAGGGTTTGTCTTGTGTTGTGTCTTGCAGAGAAAATGGATGGGTTCAACGACCACAATTTCCTGCCCCTGTTCATTGACAAGTACAGGGAGCTGCCCTGTCTGTGGCAGGTGAGACACCCCCACTATAACCATAAACAGAAGAGGCAGGCAGCGCTGGAGAAACTGCTGGAGTTGGTGAAGCCGGTGGTCCCCACAGCAACCATCCCCTATTTAAAAGCAAAAATTGGTGGCCTGAGGAGCACATATCTGAGGGAGCGCAAGAAGGTCACAGATTCCCAGAGGTCCGGAGCTGCAGCAGATGACGTTTATGTCCCCAGGCTGTGGTACTACGAGAGACTGCGATTTCTGTCAGACCACACTGAAGTCAGGGAATCCCTCTCTACTCTTCCTTCCACACTTCCTTCCATCCCAGCTGAGGCTTCCGATGTCCAACCTGGGCCTTCCAGCCAGGAAGAAGTGGAGGAGCCCAGCTGGAGTCAGATATAGCATTCTTCTACAGATTTCTGGGCAATAAAGAAATGATGTTTACTAGATGTTAGTATTGATCACTAATTGCTGATTAAAAAAAGTGTTTTACATATCAATAGACAGTAGTGGGCACCCAAAATTGGGACAAGAATGCAAAATACTGAGCTCAGAATGATAGTCAGTTATATTTGTTAACATTCAATTTGCAGCAGTCAGGAGGTGAAAATTGTGTGTGATTGATGAAAACAATACTAAAACTATGTCCCTTTTTCATACACAGGAAGACCTCAGCCAGGAGGAGGCTGTGGAATGTGGCAGTCAGGAGGAGGCGGGGATTAGTGTCAGCCAGGAGGAGGCGGGGATTAGTGGCAGCCAGGAGGAGGCGGGGCTAAGTGGCAGCCAAGAGAAGCCTGGGACAAGTCGCAGCCTGACTGAGTCTCAGGTTCCTCCCCTCCGCCTGCCACATAAACGAGCCAGGAAGATGACTCCCAGTCCTGTGCAGGATTCAGCATACAGGCTGATCCAGGAGGCTTCGGCGTCCCTCAGAGCCTTCCCCAGTCCTGAAGAGGCCTTTGCCTGCATGGCTGCCACCAAATTGCAGGGCATGCAGGAGGACCAACGCAAGATCTCTGAGGACCTGATTTATAAAGTCCTACGTAAGGGGGAGAGTGGGGAACTGACACACAAGACGGATGTCATTGAGATCGACGATCCTCCTCCTCCTCCTCCTGCTGCCACAACTCCACCACCACAGCCAAAGGCTGGAAGGAAGCGTGGAAGGAAGACCAAAGAGTGATGACCCTGGGTTCAGTCTGGTCTGACAGAAGATGCAGTCTCTCGTATGACCACAGCCTGGGGACATAGATGTCATCTGCTGCTTTCCGGATCTCTGGGACTTCTGGACCAGACTGCCCTCCCTTAGATAAGGACTCCTCAGGCCACCAATTTTGCTTTTAAATAATTGATGTCTGCCCTGGGGGTCCAAGGCTTCGCCCACTTCTGCAGTTTCTCCAGCGTTGCCTCCCTCTTTGTTTATAGTTGTGACCCCTTAATAAAATTTTTTTAGGTAAATTCTACTCTCCTGTGTGTGTTTTCATCCAAAAAGGACAGTTTGTTGGTGAGGATTCAGGTACATTTCTAAAGTACAATGTGAAATTAACAAGGGACAACACCAAACAATCTCCTACAGATTAAATAGAACAACATATCAATGGTGTTGTGGGAACTTGTCACAAAAAACACACAAACATTTTCGGGAGTACAAATCAAAATCACCAAAAAACAAAATGAAAAAAGAGAAACACAAAAAAAGAATCTACATTAAAGTCAAAAAAAAAAAAAAAATATGTTGTCAGATGTGAGAAATCAAAATATATTGAGGGACTCCCGATAAATAGTAACGAAAGAAGTTTGTGAGAAGTGTGTGTGAATATGAGCATCAAAACTACTTAATTCTTGTCACATTATAAAGAAGAAGAGAGTGCGCTGTATTAAACCATTTTGAACATTGCAGCTTGACGAAAGTGCTGTATCCATTGCGAACGCTAAGTTTACCAGAACGAGCTGTCCCGTGTCGGAATTTCTTCTGAGCATGCGTGGCACTTTGTGCGTCGGAACAGGCCACACACGGTCGGAATTGACGCGATCGGATTTTGTTGTCGGAAAATTTTATCTCCTGCTGTCCAACTTTGTGTGTCGGAAAATCCGATGGAAAATGTCCGATGGAGCCCACACACGGTCGGAATTTCAGACAACACGCTCCGATCGGACATTGTCCATCGGAAAATCCGACCGTGTGTACGGGGCATAAGGCTTTTTCTGACATTTGTTGCTTACAAGTTAAAATCTGTATTTTTTGCTAGAAAATTACTTAGAACCTGCAAACATTATATACATTTTTTTAGCAGAGACCGTAGAGAATAAAATAGCTGTCGTTGCAATATTTTATGTCACACTGAATTTGCACAGCGGTTTTTCAAAAGCAATTTTTTTGGAAAAAAGTACACTTCAATTAATAAAAAAAACCCCAATCAGTAAAGATAGCCCAATTTTTTGGTATAATGTAAAAGATGATGTTATGCCGAGAATTGTGATCTTTATTCTAAGCAAAACAATCTTAATTCTCATTTTATCCAGAATCGTGCAGCTCTAGCATTAACCAATATCCCTCAATCAGAATATATTTATTTTAAACTTAGATTTTCACAGTGCTTTACAGATATTTTACATTCATATCAGTCCCTGCCCTCAACGAGCTTGGAATTTAAGGTCCCTAACTCACATGGATGCATGAGAATCTGATTTTTTTTTTTAAAGATTGCTAACTATGTAGATGAAAAGTTGCCTTGCTCAAACCTGCAACAAATACTTAAAAAATAAATAAGAAAATTAAAAAAGGTATTTTGTAAGGATTACACTCTAATTTAATTGTCTCCTGTCTAAATTGGTCCTAGTATGTGTCTGTATGAATGTGAGTTTGGGACCTTAGATTGTAAGCTCCTTGGGGCAGGGACTGATGTGAATGTATAATATATATGTAAAGTGCTGTTTAAATTGACGGCACTATATACTGTAAGTACCCGTGATATATAAATGTTAAAATGTAAAAAATATAGGTGTATATAAATGTTGACCCTATTTGCCTTTTAGACCACGGTACATTGGATGCCATACCTAAGCATAGCCTGTGTGATTGTCTATGTCATCGGCCATGCCATTGGACCAAGTAAGTATAACATGATTGGGGCTAGTTAAGTAAGTACAACATTCAAGCACATTAAAGTGGATGTAAACCCAAAAAAAAGTTTTAATTAAGGCTTGTAACTTGTACAGTATAGGATTTCATATCATGTGTGCAGTCTTGACACGAAGAGTTAATCCAGCTCTGAGCAATCCTCTTATTTTTTTTCAGTGAGATAAAAAGGGACAGACAGAAAAATTCTTCCCCCCTGCTGTGAGTGACAGGTGATTTACCTATCTCATGCACAAGCCTTGGAGGCATTATGCATAATTCTCATCCCCTCCTACTTTCTTCTCAAGCTCTCAGAGGATTGGCTGCTCCTCAGCATGATTGGGCATGCTGAAGTCATGTGGTGACTTTTCTGGGTTTTGACTGGATGTTAGAGATCATAGCAGAAGTTCAGTGTAAGAAATACACAGGAGAAAATTCATATTGACAAAGGGAGTGTAGAGGTGGGCGGGGAGTCTACTGACCTCACGACTCCACCCACCGAGCTCCGGACAACAGACCCACCCACAGAATGTGCAATTTTTAAGGTCTCATAACAGACAGAGGGGAGACATTGGACAGGTAAGGATACATGCAGGAGGCATGTACAGTATATTCTTATAGATAACCACTATGGCAGTAGTTTAGAAAGGATGAGAGTGGGTTTACATCCACTTTAAAGCTCTGTGGGGAAAAAAATGGCCTCAGGAGCTTTATGCCATAATGTGCTAGTGTGCAGCTGCGATGACATCCCTCCCGTTCATGAGAGTCACATCATTGCGGGACACAGTGTTGTGCTGTACATGTACGCTGAGCTGCACATGTACTGTACACAAAAAAGCACCTCGGTGTACACAAACACTGACAGGCAGGGAGAAGAGTTTATAACAAAGGCCCCTATCACACGGGTGCCTCCGTGAAGTGTTTGCTCAACGGGGAAACTCTTCACTGATCCCCACTGAGCAGGCAGGTGACAGGTCCGCGTCCGCTCCACTATGCAGAGTAGACACAGACATAGTCCCGCTCTCCTCTATGGGACAATCGGATGGAAACAGATCGCCTGTCTGTTTCCATTCGATCTGCCAGACGGATGGGGAATAGGACCACCACCCGTCTGTTTCTGACGGACAGGATCGGAGTGGATGGCGGCGGGTGTCAGCAGACATGTGTCCGCTGAAATACGCTGCTCCATAGAAGAGACTGGAGAGTTCAATCAGGTCTGCCTGAAAAACTGACAGGTGGAACTGATAGGATCGCCTGTGTGAAAGGGGCCAAAAGAGATTAACAGGATTTTATGATTGAAGAGACCCTATCTGTCAGTGTTTTATTATTATTCATATTTAATTCCACTTTATTGGACATGATGTTTGGGTTCAATTTATCATCACGCTAAACAAAGTTCTTTTTTGTCCATTAGTAGAAGTTGCAGGGCTGCAATGGGGTTAATTTACTAAAGGCAAAAAGGGAATTTTCCCCAGAATTTGGTGAATGAGTTGAAGCACTGCTGACTTTCATCATCCAATTATGTGTAAGCCAAAATGCTGTCTTTTTTTATTTTCCATGCAAATAATCAGGTGGGTTTTCTCTGCAAAGTGAATTTCCTGACGCATCATGGCAGCACACCCCGCTTCATTCTCTTTTTTATCCTCACCTGACAAGATTGGATGGACATCACACACCTCTTATCGCATTTGCCCCAGCAAGTTCAGCCTCTCCTGGATGGAAGTCTTTCCCGTACAGTCTCTAGGAGCTATAAAGGGAGCCCCAATCTGGTGGTCTCGGGAGCATTCGAAAATTTTCTGGCCTTTTACAAGCTTTAAAGAAGCTTCATATATCGCAGTGGTCTCCTACCTTCCCTTTTACACGGGTGTTGTTTCTCTTTTTTATCTTTGCAAGCTTTCCTGAGCCTTGTAGTCCCACAGGCAGTCGGATCAGGGCAAACATGACCGCCACGTCTATCGGAGAGTTCTGCGCATGCGCGGGAGGAATTGATGTAGCCGGTATTCGTCTTTGCCCCTATCCAAGATGGGGCGGGCACTAGCGGTGCGCTTCTGCGCATGCGTAGTAACATCACTTCCGCCGAGACGGCAGAGGCGGATTTCAATAGCCAACTTTCCTGTCAGTACTCTCTGGATGTTTCTGCTGCACAGGAGGCTGGCCTTTTTTTTATCTACCAGGTTATTTCTCCTGCTATGATCTCTCCCTGTATATATCTTTTGATTAACTTGTTTTTATACAGGCTAACTGCTTTTACCATCCTATTTCAGGCTACCTATTCCCTTCTGCCACTGTTCATGGAGACCAGTGCCCAAGCAGACCACCCTCAGCATATAGGGTAAATGGCTGTCCACCTTTATGGGTAAGTATTGAAGAGAGAAAAAGAGAGCATAACCACAAACGCTGCGATTTCTAGCAGCCCTACCAGGTCAAGATCTGTAAACTCCAGGCACAAGGACCGATCAAGCCATGCCTCAACCTCAAGGTCTAGGAGAAGCGAAACGAGATCCTCATCCCGTCATCGCCACTCACGTCATAGCCGCTCACGTCATAGCCACTCACGCCATAGGAGGTCACCCTCATCCCAACGCAATAGGAGTTATCACACCCGCAAAATGCTTGCTGGGTGTGCGGTGCTCCAGCTTTGCCAGAAAAATTAGCTTGCCATACATGCTTCAATGAGGCCGCAAAAGAAAAGGAATCAGACGCCAGAGAGGTTACTGACCTCATCAGGGAGTCAGTGAGGGAATCCATACTAGAGACATCAGCACCTGAAACAGACAGGGCAGTTCCAAGCACATAATCTGCAGCGCCTCTTCATACCATAGAACCAGAATCTTCTTCGGTTTGTGAGGTGGATGAGCCTGGCAGCAGCGTCCATGATGGACTGAAGTGGGAATAGCCTATTTAGAGGTAAGCCAATGAGGAGGGAGTTGCAGTAGTCAAGGCGGGAGATGACCAGGGAGTGGATTAGAAGCTTTGTGGTGACATTGGTTAGAAAGGGGCATATCTTGGAGATGTTGCGGAGGTTGAGGCAGCAAATTTTGGATAGTGATAGGATGTGGGCTGAAAGGTTAGTTCAGAGTCCAGGATTACACCTAGGACCTTGGCGTGGGGGGACAAGTTGATAGTTGAGCCATTGATATTGACAGAGAAATCAGGGAAAATGGCACCTGGGAGAGGAAATATCATGAGCTTGGTTTTGGATAGGTTGAGTTAGAGTAAGTGATGTGACATCCAGGCTGATATGTCTGCTAGTAAGTTGGTGATGTGTGAGGAGACAGATGGAGAGAGCTGGGGGGTGGAGAGATAGATTTGGGTGTCATCAGCGTAGAGATGATATTGAAAGCCATGGAAGGCAATCAACTGACCCAGGGAGGTGGTGTAGATTGAGAAAAGGAGAGGTCCAAGAACAGAACCTTGGGGGACCCCAACGGAGAAAGGAAGAGGAGAGGAGGAAGTAGAGTTGTGACACTGAAGGAGTGATGGGATAGGTAAGATGAGAACCAGCAAAGAGTACAGTCACAGAGACCAAATTAGTGGAGTTTATTGAGGAGGAGGGGGTTGTCCACTGTGTCAAAGACAGCAGAGAGATCCAGACCATGCCTGGAATGAGAAGATCTCATTTAAGACGATTGGGAAAGACCTGATCAAAAATACAGCCTTAATAACAGGCTAGCGAATTTGTACCCCTTAAGAGAACCCAGGGTAAACCCTCTAATTTACGCTCCAGTCGTTGACGCCTCTTTGATGCGACTTGCCAGACATGTCACCCTACCAATCGAGGATGCGGTCACCTTTCGAGACGTACTAAACTGAAAGTTCGACTTAGATTTGAAAAAAGCATATTCCACAGAAGGTGGTGCTTGTAGACCGGCGATTACTACGGGAGCGGTTGGTAGAGCCATTTCCGGATTGACCGCCAATATAGAAAGATCTTTACACGAGGGAGCCGACCAGGAGAAGATCATTACTTCACTTCAAGAGCTGAAACTGGCAGGCGATTTTGTAGCAGAAGCCTCCGTAGACATCATCAGGTCATCTGCCCGAGCAATGTTAGCCTCGGTGATGGCAAGAAGGGCCTTGTGGCTAAAGCCTTGGGTAGCCGACGCAGCATCAAACTAACTGGTGCAAAATTCCATATGATGGGGCAAACCTCTTTGGTTCCAAATTGGACTCGGCCATTTCTAAAGTGACAGGATGCACATTAGAAGGACAATTGGCAGACAATGGCACTTCCAGGCACAGGGAATGGTATCAAATATACTAGAGCTCAGAGCAGCTTTTCAGGCTCTTCTAGCCTTTAGCTCATCCTTGAAGGGGAAGAACATCCTAATACGGATTGACAACAAGGCGGCAGTAGCATACATCCAGAAGCAAGGAGGTACCAGGAGCCGCACACTGATGGAGGAAGTTCAACCCATCTTGGATTGCACAATATATCTAGCAGACCTGAAAGCAGTATATGTTCCAGCGGCACAAAACCTGTTGGCCGACTATTTGAGCAGGGAACTTCTCTCAAACAATGAATGTTCTCTGAGCCATCAGGTCTTCTCTCTCCTGACAGAAGCTTGGGGAATCCCGGAGATCGATCTGGCAGCAACACCTACAAACACCAAGTGTCAGAGATTCCTGTCAAGAGTGGCTTACCCATAAGCCGAGGGAATAGACTGTCTTCTCCACCCTTGGAACTTCAGGCTAGGGTACATATTTCCACCAACGCCACTAATTGTGAGATTCCTTTCCAGGCTCAGGAGGTCTTCTGCTATGGTGATAGCAGTAATTCCTTTCTGGCCAAGGAGGCCTTGGTTACCTTATTACAACTCAGTCTGCAGCAACCACTACCTCTTACGGTGACACCGGACCTACTATCCCAGGGTCAATTCCTTCATCCGCCTCTGGAGAAGTTGCATTTGATGGCATGGAGGTTGAAAGGAATAGGCTGCTAGAACAGGGTTGTTCTCCAGAGGTAGTATCAATGCTACTACAAGCCAGAAAGTATACCACTAACACCACCTATGGGAAGATATGGGGGGAAAAAAAATTCTATGGCTCAACAAACAAACTGGAATCCACTATCGCCAGTACCTCCACAGATTTTGGAATTTCTCCAGGCAGGTATAAAAAAGGGTCTAAGCTCAAGTACCCTGATGGTACAGATTTCCGCCTTATCTGCAAAAACAGGCATTAAATGGGCATTACATCCCCTCATAACTCAGTTTATGAGGGCATGCTTAAAGATCAGGCCTCCAAAGAGACCAACATTTCCAACTTGGGACCTTTCAATAGTGCTAGACATACTTTCAACTTTCCCTTTTCACCCGGCTTAGTCTATCTCATTATGGGACTTAACACTAAAACTAACCTTCCTCATTGCCATTACATCAGCCAAAAGATTTTCAGAAATGCAAGCATTGATGATAACTGGACCCTACCTGGTCTTTTATCCTGACAGAGTGGTGCTAAGGCCTTCAGACCGTTTCATTCCGAAAGTGGCAACATCATTCCATTATAACCAAGACATCATCCTTCCGTCTTTTACTAATGATCAAGGTGAACCTCGTGTTAGATATAAAATCAGCTATCACCACTTATCTGACGGCTACAACTTCCTTTAGGAAAACAGACAATTTCTTGGTGATTCCTCATGGGATCAGGAAAGGTCAGTCAGCAGCACCGCTCACTCATGGCTAGTCAAGTCCATCAGGAAGGCATACTCCATTCAACAGCTTCAACAGATTGAAGGCATTAAAGCTCACTCAACTAGGGCAGTGGCAACTTCATGGGCAGCATACTGCAAGGTTTTGCCGGAGACAATATGCAAAGCAGCTACCTGGTCATCCAGACATATGTTTATGTCCCACTATAGAATAGATTCCACTCAATTGACAACAGTAGAGTTTAGGAGAACTGAAATTTCCCAGTGTGTGCTGCCATGATGCATCAGGAAAACGGAAAATTGTATACTCACCTTTCCGTAATTTTCCTTTCCTGACGCATCTTCATGGCAGCACACAGCATCCCACCCATTCTTTTAGGTGATAGATACAGAGAATGAAGCGGGTGTCTCTCTTTCAATTTTATAGTTAACCAATCCTGTCAGGTTGTGGGGGTGGAGTCACAACCCAGTGTGTGCTGCCATGAAGATGCGCCAGGAAAGGAAAATTATGGAATGGTGAGTATACAATTTTCCGTTTTTAAGCACATTCACTAAACTCTGAGGAAAATTCCCTTGAAATTGCAACTTCCATTGCAAATTTAACAATCCATTTGCCTTTACTAAATAAACCAATGTCTCTATGTCAGCTATAATTTCCTTAGTGGTTGACAATGCTAGCAACAAATATGAAATACAACAAATGCCAACATTTTACATGCTTAACTGCTTCAGCCCTGGAAGATTTTACCCCCTTCCTGACTAGAGCACTTTTTGCCATTTGGCACTGCGTCGCTTTAACTGACAATTGCGTGGTCGTGCGACGTTGCACCCAAACAAAATTGACGTCCTTTTTTTCCCACAAATAGAGCTTTCTTTTGGTGGTATTTGATCACCTCTGCGATTTTAATTTTTTTTAATAAACAAAAAAGAGCGACAATTTTGAAAAAAAAGCAATATTTTTTACTTTTTGCTATAATAAATATCCCCCAAAAATATATAAAAAACAATTTTTTTCCTTAGTTTAGGCCGATATGTTTTCTTCTACATATTTTTGGCAAAAAAAAAAAAATCGCAATAAGCGTATATTGATTGGTTTGCGCAAAAGTTATAGCGTCTACAAAATAGGGTATAGTTTTATGGCATTTTTATTATTATTTTTTTTTATTAGTAATGGCAGCGATCTGCGATTTTTATCGTGACTGCGACA
Source organism: Aquarana catesbeiana (assembly GCF_042186555.1). Taxonomy (NCBI): domain Eukaryota; kingdom Metazoa; phylum Chordata; class Amphibia; order Anura; family Ranidae; genus Aquarana; species Aquarana catesbeiana. The sequence goes on from NC_133333.1 coordinate 180,708,118, forward strand.
TTATGGTGGACACATCGGACACTTTTGACACTATTTTGGGACCATTGTCATTAAGGCTGGATTCACACCTATGCAGTTTTAGTGCTTTTTGCATTTTTCAAATTTGCACTAGAGTCCATTTAACATTGTCTCCTATGGAACACGATCTGTAGTGCAAATCTGCAAAATGCAAAAAGCACTACAACTGCATAGGTGTGAATCCAGCCTAAGGCTGGATTCACACCTATGCAGTTGTAGTGCTTTTTGCATTTTGCAGATTTGCACTACAGTTCATTTAACATGTTTTCCTATGGAACATGTTCTGTAGTGCAAATCTGCAAAATGTAAAAAGCACTAAAAATGCATAGATGTGAATCCAGCCTTATACAGCGATCAGTGCTATAAAAATGCACTGATTACTGTGTAAATTACACTGGCAGGGAAGGGGTTAACCACTAGGGGGTGATGAAGGGGTTAAGTGTTTCCTAGGGAGTGATTCTAACTGTGGGGGGATGGGCTACAACTCACATGACAGCGATCACTGCTTCCGATGACAGGGAGCAGTGATCTCTGTCTTGACACAAGGCAGAACAGGGAAATATCTTGTTTACATAGGCACTTCCCTGTTCTGCGGCTCTGTGACACGATCGCTGGGAGACCAAAGGACATCGAGTCTGCAGACCCCGCCGGCACGGTCACGCTGCACGTGGCGGGCATGCGCCCGCTAACCCCGTCAGTTAAAGATGATGTACAGGTATGCCCATTTGCCCCCCCGCTGCCATTGTGCCGCCATATATCGGTGTGCAGTGGTCGGCAAGTGGTCAAAGTATAACTAAAGGCAAAACTTTTTTTTTTTTAGTTTTCGATAGAGTGGAGAGGGGTTAGAACACCTGTCAAATTTTATCTTTTTCTGTGCCCCCAGTATGGAGATTCACTGTCTCTATTTGTCCTGTTTACTATTATCATTGAAAGTGAAAGTAAAACAAAATCCCAAATTTTGGGTTGTCCCCAAAAAAGTAATAGCGTGGAAATCTTCCAATTGGAACACTAGTTCTGGTGACCTGGGGGTCCCCAAGGAATTCCCTTCATTTGCAAGGATTTTCTCTCACTTCCTGTTTGGCTATGAAACAGGAAGTGAAGCGAAATCTCTGTAATGTGACAATGGGATGGCGAAAAAAAAATCTGACAGGGGTTATAACCCTCCCTTACTCTATCCAAAATGAAAAAAAAAGTTTTGCCTATAGTCCTACTTTAAGGCTCGATTCACACCTATGCATGTTGCTTTTGAGCGTTTTTGGAGGTTTTTTTTTCATGCTTGCCGCGTTTTTGAGCCGCGTTTTTGCCGCGTTTTTGCAGCGATTTTGCTGCGATTTTGCCGCGATTTGCGTTTTGCGTTTTTTTTTTTTTTTTTTTTCATTTTTTTTACAGTCTTACAAAAAAATTACAAAAAAAAAAAAAAAAAAAAAACGGCAAAAACGCACCAAAAACGCACCAAAAACGCATCAAAAACGCTGCAAAAAAGGTGCACTTGCGTTTTTGATGCTTGTCCATTGAAAACCATTACATGCAAAACGCTGCATTTTGCATGAGAAAAAGTCCCCGACCCTTTCCAAAAACGTGGAGATACAAAAAAGCATTGATGTGAACATGTTCCATAGGAACCCATGTTAAAAAATTCCCGTGCATTTCTGCAAAATGCAAAATGCATCAAAAAACGCGCTAGTGTGAATGGGGCCTGAGGAAGTGCAAAGCTTGAGAAAAATATAATAGTCATTATAGAACTATCAGTGATGAGGTCTGACATTCTAGTGCTAGAAATTTAGTGACAGCGGGGGTTTTGCTAGATGGGGAAAAAGACCAGGGGCTTCAGCCCAAAATAAATTTGATAACCCCGCCCACATTTTAAAGTAAGTCCAGCCCAAGCCGGCATCATGGAGGGGGTTTAGGCTCACTTGCTGGTTGCTGTCTGGCTCACCAGTGCCCATCAATGCAGCCTCATCAGTGCCCATCAATGCAGCCTCATCAGTGCCCATCAATGCAGCCTCATCAGTACCCATCAATGCAGCCTGATCAGTGCCCATCAATGCAGCCTCACCAGTGCCCATCAATGCAGCCTCACCAGTGCCCATCAATGCAGCCTGATCAGCACCCATCAATGCAGCGTCACCAGTGCCCATCAAGGCAGCCTGATAAGTGCCCATAAGCTCAGCCTCACCAGTGCCCATCAGTGCAGCCTCACCAATGCGGCATTGGTGAGGCTGCGTTGATGAGCACTGGTGAGGCTGCATTGATGGGCAATGGTGAGGCTGCATTGATGGGCAATGGTGAGGCTGCATTGATGGGCACTGCTAAGGGTTCATTGATGGGCATTGCCCATCAATGCAGTGTCACCAGTTTCCATCAATGCAGCCTCATCAGTGCCCATCAGCCCAGCCTCACCAATGCCCATCCATGCAGCCTCAAGTCACCAATGCCCATTAATGCAGACTCATCATCAGTGCCCATCAATGCAGCTTGATCAGTGCCCAGCCCCATCCCATTAGCTCAGTCTTACCTGGCTGTTCCCATCAATGCAGCCTGATCAGAAAGCAGTGCCCAGCCCCAGGCATCAGGAGAGGAGAGCCGACCGCCACCGGTTTACACAGAACGGGCCCCGGGGATCTCCTACTTACCCAGCGCATCCAGTGTAACACTAAATCCTGCCTCCTGGACCGGCTCAGCTCCTATGATGGATATCACACGTCCCAGCATTGGACCAGTGTAATGTCCATCATAGGGGCTCAGTCAGTCCAGGAGGCGGGACTTTGAATGTCACTTGGCGGCATCGGGTAAGTGGCAGATGAAGATCCCTGCTCTGTAAACTGGCAGTGTTCGCCCCCATCTTCCCTTCAGAGGCAGCCCGGCGGCAGGCGGCCAATAGCCCCAAGTTCCCGAGCCAACCCCAGGCCTTGGGACTCTGGGCTAATAACTGTCATTGTTCAGACCAAGACCCAAGGATTTTTGGGGGCCCACTCTGGGCTTTAGCCCAGGTCAGCCCCCCTCCCGACGCCACTGACTCACAGTATGATTCAGCACCAGAAGATTGGTCTTTGGCTGAGCGGATCCTTATGCAAGAGGAATAAGTTGCAAAAAAAAACATTATATATAAATAAAGGAGGGTTAATGTTAGGTTTACAGGCAGGGTTAGTATGTTGGTTAGTGTAAGGGCTACAGGCAAAGGCTGGGTTTATGTCAATGGCATTAGTTTGACATCAATTTTATATGTTTCTAGGATCATTTCAAATTCATTGACCGGGACATTTAAAGTGGTTGTAAACTCTGTTCTAACACTTGTACATACAGGCAAGTCTTATAGTAAGGCTTACCTGTAGGTACTGTGAATATTTCCTAAACTTGCACAGTTTAGGAGATATTCAGAGTGAATGCAGCCGGTGATGTCACCGTCACATGGGCTCTGAAGGTCCAGCATACAGTGCCTGATCTTCAGAGCCCATGCCATACACAGCGGCTCCCGCGCACATACGCGGGAGTGACGTCATCATGCCCTGGGCCACTTATGTAGCCAGAGGACACGCACTCGGAAGGAAGACTGGGGAAAGGTGTCAGCCCTCTCAGCATTCTCAGTGCAGCGCTGAAGGGCTTCGTTCTAAGGTAAGTCTCTCATAATGTGCTAGCATGCGATGCATACTAGCACATTATGACATTACCTTGCAGGGGATTTTTTTTTTCCATCAACTGCGGTTTACCTGCTTTAACCAGCAGTTAACCTCCTTTTGATCTGTTTCAAGTGTGTCTTTTTATTCCCATAGACATTTATGGGAATGCAATTCGAAGTGACCAAAAGCCCATCGACACAGGATGTGTTGGTTAGTGTTAGGGTTTCGGGGTAAGTTGTTTGAAACAATGGCTGGGGGTATGGCATCACACTTATCAATAGCTACCAATGTTACACTCCAGGAGCTGAAGTTTAGTGTATCAGTCACTCTATATGTAGTATAAAATGCTATTTCTTCTTTCCCAATAGGTTCCATTCCATATGTGATTACAACTGAGATGTTTCGCCAGGCTTCCCGTCCTGCAGCCTTTATGGTAGCTGGAAGTGTTCACTGGTTATCAAACTTCACTGTAGGGCTCATATTTCAATTCCTTATGGTAAGAGCATGTTCATTATTTATTGGATGCTGAAACTGGCCACAGACATAATGATAAATAAACAATTATGGATTCAGTAGTTTCCCTGGAAAATGACACAACAAAATAAATATACATTTGGCCAAACTTTTGGATTTTTTTATAGGCTCAACAGTTTTTTTCAGTGAAACAACTGTTTATTGATCAAACACTTATGTGAAAGTCTAAAGGCATAGGTAAATATTTGAAAGCCTGTAATGTTTTACTACTAAACAATGGGTAGTGGTATTGTGATTGTCAGAGGAAAATCTCTATTATTGTATGGCGACTGTTCCCTTCTCTTTATGTGATATTTTTTTCTGTTGCAGAGTGGATTAGGCTCATACTCTTTCATTCTCTTTGCTGCCATCTGCTTTGCCACTTTCCTCTTTATATATTTTATTGTTCCTGAAACCAAAGGCAAAACCTTCCTCGAAATCAGTCAACTAATGGCAAAGAGAAATGGACTTGAAGAAAAAACAGATTGCAGGGAATTTGAAGACCTAACATCACCAACATCCAAGAGCATACCGATAGAAGAAGATGGTGTCATCAAAAGTGCACTGTGACCAAATGTTTGCGCTGAGGACTCTCTGTAGCCATTTGCTTCGTTAAGATGCGGCATAAGAAATCCTATAGATCTACAGGGTTTTCAGAACAGTCAGTCAGGCCTAGTCAGCTTTATTTATGCATGACAGCAGGTATTGTATAAAAATCAATGGTGCAACCATGATGACATACAGTATTTGTTGCCATGCAAAACAAAGTGTTCGCTATGATGAAATCGATGTACCTGATGCCTTCCATTTATTGCATCAGTCACATCTTGCTAATATGTGTTTAATGAAGGTAGACGTTTTTCTTTTTCTGTAGCAGAGCATATGGGTCCTTGAGGTACACTTGCCTATTTGCAACAGCGTCCATTGTGAATTTTATTTGGCACATCTGTAACAATGTCAGCTGTGACCATTATTTAGGCCATTTGCACCCATTTATTGCTGTGTGAGTCTGCTCTTTAACTATACACAAGCCAAGCATGTGAAATTTTTTGTTTTGTAATGGAGCTTATGTACCTCATTTCATATAATATTTCCTTATATCGCACTCTGTGGATTTATAACATTAAATAAAAGAGTAACTAATATCTTTCAAGCATTCGTTTTTTTTGTGGCTCCAATTTGTTACTGATATCATTTTGACTATTTGTGCCTTAAAACAAAATAGTTTTCAACACAATTCCTAAAACTTAAGGGCTAATTTCTCATTTTAGGATAGTGAGTAGAGATTATGCAGATCATGTCTTTATGTCACTGTACAGTAGACAACTATGCATCAAGAACCTCTATTTTATAGCACAGGTAGAGTCTAACTGTAGACTTTATCCAACTTGCTTGCAGCTTTTTTTGATTGGTTGTTCATCAGAAGTGCAATATATGAAAAACATGGCTCTGTGGCTTAAAGTGGATGTAAATCCAATTCATGCAAATTTGAGCTGGGCACAAATATCTGCAGTGCTTTGTTGTCTCTTTTCAAAGCACTGTGTCCCATAGCATTCTCCTGCCCAGTTCTTCTGTTATCAGCCTGACAAGTTCTCTGTCACATATAATAAAAGTAGCCTGAGTTTTTGTGTTGGGGAGGATGCTATAAATAGATTAGCAGAGCCCTGAACGATTCAAGAAACAGAGCTGAGAGTTTCTACCTATGAAGAGAGGGGGTGTATGCCTTTCCTCCAATCAGCTGTCTTGGCTGTATGCCCAAGCTTCACTGCAGTGCTAACCAAGAAGAGAAAATCTAACACGATGTGCACTTTCTAAACAGTATATATAGATGAAGACAGCAGATATACACGTAACATTTATTTGTTTCATCCCTGTGTATCATCTGAGGCTGTTCACTCAAATGAAGAATAAGGCTGGGTTCACACTTATGCGATTGGATGACAGAAGATTGTGACTGACTTTCAATGGAGCCAGTGCACACATCTCCGGGGCGGCTGCGGAGCAGATTGCACAGGGGTCCTGTGCGCCTTTGGCTCCATTTCAGATCTGAATTCAGGCAAAAATTCAGGCCTGATTTGTCCCTGAAACGGAGAACAGGGACGCACCAGACCCCTGCTGTGAGCCACATCCAAATGAAGTGTGAACCCAGCCTTATTCTTCATTTGAGGACGGTGCGCGGGACCTTTTTGCCTGTGGTTTACTGTGCATCCAGAGCTGCACCCAGAATACCACATGTCCAACCTGACTTAAAGCAACTCCAAAACAAAGTGCCCCCTGCAAAAAAGATGGTTCATTCTTACCTCTCCCACTGTCTAAGCTACTCTTCAGCCCTGTACTACAGAGATACCACTGCACCATAATCCAGCAATTTTGGTAGTGTTCCCCTGCTGAGGGACACCCTTTGGAGGCACAAATTATGAAGGCTATTGACACACCCCTTCCATATTGTAGATATGTGAACCATGGAGAATGAATATGCAATCACTGAAAACATACAGCTGACGAAAATATTTTCTTATTTTCGTCAATGAAATTAACACTGCACCAGGTATTATTTTAATGAAAGCTAAAAATTTAACACTAAAAATGACTTTTGAGTTTACTTAGTGTGTTACAGCTTATATAAAATTTTAGTAAATAGATTTACATATACTTTAAATAAAACATTTATCAGAGTTAGGGGAAGATATTGGCTTGTAGTGCCTGGTTGTGGTTTGGACAGGAACTTTAACCACTTCCTGTCCGTCGCTGGATTTTTGGTGGTTATACCAGTATGATGCCTTCCGCTGTAGGCATCACCCCAGTATCATTTTTTTTGATGAAGACAAACAAGGAAATTCTGGACAGCCGCACACCGGTAGAATTTCCTAATGCCTTTAATTTGTGAACCAAGATCACAAAGTATACGTCAAGATCACGACACCAAAGCAGCTGACGGATCTTTCTGATCATTTTTTTTGAGCCGGCGGTCAGCTCTCTTGTAGACCGGAGCGACTAGCCGGAGCGTCCGACAGCTGGCCGGACAGCCCAGCCAGGATCAGCTTTGATCGTCTGTTTTCAATAGTAACCTGGAAGCAATGGCATGACATCAGTTTTCTTGGAAACAAACAGCACCATTTTTTAAAAATCGAAAACATTTAAAGACACTGATCACTGTGCAGAGGAGGGATTTGGGGTCCTAAAGACCCCAGATCTTTCCATAAAGAGGACTTGTCACATGCCTATTGCTGTCACAAGGATGTTTACATTTCCTGTGAAAGCAAAAAAAAACAAGTGATAAAAAAATTAAAGCAACCGTGTAAAAATAAAAAATAAATAAAAAAAATGTATAATTAAAAAAAAATAAAAATAAAATGTAATGTGTCCCTGTCCTCCCGCACTCGTGCGCAAAGGTGAATTCATGCTTTGGTCCTGCGCGCACGCAAACAGCGATCGTCCCACACATGTAAGGTATCACTGTGAACAAAAAAAGTGCTCTTGTTTCCTTGTCCACCTTGCCCCTGTGACTGGAGGATATGAACACTTGCTTATGCCTGACGGGCCTCATTGGAAATCAGCAATGGTACTGGCACTGATTTGTTTTTTCATCAACACCTGATAAGTATCCATTTTCTCCCTTTCTACTTTGGACTATATGCTTTGATCCATGTATTGTCTCTCATGGACCAGGACTGTCAACCTGCATGCATACTCTGGATATCAAATTATGGTTTTCAACAGTGAGAGGGAGGTTACAGGACATTGTTTTGCATTCAAGTTTCATGCCACATACATACTGCAAACATAGAGTGGTGACTGGGGCCTTGTGGAAAAAGACAACTTGCCCACATCCCTATACAGCTACACAATGGGAAATTTCCTCTTAATGGGACTTTATAAGGCAAGAGTCTTGAACAATACATCAAAGAATATATAATATAATTGTATTTATCAAAAGGTTAAAAAACATGAGAAGTGAGGGGCGTGGTCTCGGCATGGAGGAGTGAAGACGCACCTTCCCTGAGCTCCCGGTCCGCGGCTCCCTGGCAGCTCATCCGCGCAGAATTGTCCCACATTACAGCTTCTCGGCTCTGCCCCTGTGTCTGAGGAAGTGAGCCCACTGTTCCATGCTCTCCGGGATCCGAATGGAGAGGTTCCTGGTGCCGATACAGCCGCCGGCTTCAACCCCGGACTCAGCCAAAATGGCGCCGGCGCCTGCCACGAGGACGGAGCTCGGCTCATCAGCGGGAGGAGGTGAGAGACACGCTCGCAACATAGACATGCCTCCATTCTCTCCATCAAGTGATCTCTCCCCCTGCTTTCCCCGGTCACTGTCTCCCACACCGTTTAGCAGCCCAGGAGGGGAACACAGCGGCTCTGTGCAGTGGTCCTCACGGAACAATCAGTCCTCTCAGCACTCATTACCAAGCACACCGCTGCCCCCTGTACAACAGCCACATATGACAGTGTGTACCGATCCTCTGGCATTACCCACACAGGAACCTTCTCCTTTGCATTATAATGACCAGGCACTGTGGGCACTACTACAAAAGCTGCCCACCAGAGACGACTTAGACTCTGTAGTGACCAGAATAGAAACAGCACTTCGTGGAGAAATTGTGGGGATCAAGCAAGAAATAACAGAGGTGACCACCCGAGTCTCCTCACTAGAAACCGACATTTCAGCCCTCCGCCAAGATGTCTCTGGACTCCAAATTACACATGAAGAAACGGTTGACCAGATTGCGCAACTACACCTCTTGATGGATGACCTGGAAAATCGTAACCGCAGGCGCAATATAAGAATTCGCGGCCTACCTGAAGCCACCCGACAAATTGACTTAAAGTCGACTGTTGTTGCCATATTCAACAACTGCCTGGAGCGCCCCCCAGAGACACCTGTTGAAATTGACAGGGTTCATAGAACTCTGGGCCCCAGAAGCCCTGAAGAAGACAGACCCAGAGATGTCCTGTGTTGCCTGCATAATTACCCAGTCAAAGAGGACATTCTACAAAAGGCCTGGCACAGGGGACACATCGACTTTGATGGCGCTCAGATCACCCTCCTGCCTGATGTATCACGGAGGACTCTACAGATGCGCCGCTGCATGAAGCCCTTACTTGAGAGATTCAGCGATCAGGGGATCACCTACAAATGGGGACACCCTTTCCATCTGATTGCACGTAAAGGAGGCCGCACATATACCCTTCGACATCCCGCGGATGTTCCGGCTTTCCTCACTTCCCTTGGACTGCCTCAGATACCGCTACCCAACTGGCTGGCGTTTGTGCTCCCTTCCGGTAACAGCAATCCCACAACAAACCCCTCGGCTGGCCCCCAAAGGTCCCGACGCAACCGCCGAACCCAACGTAGAAGAGCACAGGCTCCCCAGGATAACGAACCTTAAGTCTCTTAGACTAGAAATGTCCTAAGCAATCCTTAAATAAAAAGTTTAGAAAAAGAGGAAAAAGGAAAAAAAAAAAAAAAGAAGAAGACATTCTGCAACGAGCCTGGATCAGAGGACATGTAGATTTTGACGGAACACAAATCGCTCTTCTCCCTGATGTCTCCAGGAGGACCTTGCAGATGCGCCGTTGCATGAAGCCACTGCTAGAGAGGCTCCGTGAACGGGAAATCACTTACAAGTGGGGCCACCCTTTCCACCTCATTGCACGCAAGGGAGGTCGCTCATATACCCTTCGACATCCCGCAGATGTCCCTGATTTCCTCAACTCCCTAGAACTGCCCGCGGTGTCCCTACCCAACTGGCTGGCATTGGTTCTCCCTCGCGATGGCACTAACTCCACAGCAAACCCAACAGGAAGACCCCAAAGATCCCGAAGTAATCGCCGGTCTCAGCGCAGAAGACCCCAGGCCCCTCAGGACAATGAGCCATAAATTTCCAAGGTTAGAATTGCTATCAGATTGAAGATCTACCCCAGCTTGCGGAGTTTCCTTCCGTAAGTACATTTTTCAATAATTTGTTACGTTCCTGTTACCCCGCCTGTTACAGGACAATGGGCATAATGACTTTACCGGAGAATGACCCCTGGTCCCTCTAGACTGTTTGTCATGGCCACATGATCTTGTATGCTTTTCGAAAGGACCCCCAGGGGCCTTTAGCTCAGAACTGACCTATCCACTGAACGGAACATACTGCAGGACTTACATGAAGAAGTTCTATCATTGTTGGCACCGAGAGGAGATGGTCCCGACTGAATCTGCAGCCTTGGATGATGGGTCAGACATGACTTGGGTGCTCATCTCGGTGCTCCCTGCCCACTTGTTCCCCACTTGCAACATGAGTGGGCCCTGCAGGGGGGTAGATAGGAGACCACCCGGGTCACTATGACTCATTTATATGGCACACATAGACGACGCGGGGGTGTGGAGGGGGTCTTTGGAGAGCTGCTTAGAGTTCTCGCCTGCACAACAGGCTTAGCCTGACCCGAACTGCCATATGCGCTCACCTGGGCATCGGTTCCCCGAACGCCCCCTCCTTTCACCAGTCTGAACCCTCAAAACATTGTTTTATGCATGTTTGTAACCGTTCGATAGTTTTTAGTAATGCTTGCCCGGGCGATGGGGGATGCGCGGTCACAATTGGTCTCAGGTTCTTGCTGGAGAGGCTTACCCTTCTTCAACCCCTACCCCGCTCCTTTTCCCCTTTCCCATCCTTTTCCCCTTCCTCACTCTCTTCCCCTTTCCCATCCTCTTCCCCTTCCCCATCCTGCAATAAATTTTTTTTTTTTTTTTTTTATCTTCCTCTCTCTGAGACGACCGCGCTCGCCCCCTCGGACTGGGCTCCACTGTGGGTGATGGGGGCTTTTGTTTCAGGGGTGGCACTACCTCGTGGATACGCCCAGAGGGTGTTCCAGCCACAGCCTGCTCCTGCGGGGTCCATACCCTATGGGAGTGGGCGGTTTCTCCTGCTAACTAAATTTTGAGTTAATTTCATAGTGTTTATGGCTGTATCATTATTTGTTACTACTCTTTGTATTCCTTTTTTTTTTGTTTTTATTTTTTTATTTTTTTTTTAATTACATGGTTATCAATTACAAATGAAGCTCAACTCTGTTATGCGGCTCCATTGGGGACCGCCTTTAATGGGGGCTGTTGGGGGAGCCCGCGGCTCGGGGGCTCGTTCCCTGAAGTGCCTTACCTCATCCCCCACTAGGCCTTAACTGCTCACCTAGGCAGTAGTCCTCCGTACGGAGATCTAGATTTCTTCCTCCTTTTCTATACTTCTCTTATTCTTCTCATCTTTCTCCTCCCCAGCTCTTTTCCCTAACCCTCCTTGACCTACCTTCCTTTAGATTCCAACACTCAGACAAACTCCCCCTCCCCCCCCCCCTCCCTTTTTAACCGTTCCCCTCAGTTTTGTGTTCTGGTAGGGTTCGACGGTCCGTTTCCGCTTTGCTAAAAATGACTCTGAAATTTGTGTCATGGAACGTGAAGGGCTTAAATATCCCAGAAAAACGCTCCAGTTGCTTGGCTGAGCTCTGGAGGCTAAGACCCCAAGTAGTGTTTTTACAGGAGACCCACTTTCGGGCGGACAAGATCCCAAGGTTGAACAATAAGCATTTTCCAACAGTGTATCACAGTGTGTCTCCCTCCACAAAATCAAAGGGCACAAGTATACTTCTGGCCAAAACTGTGCCCTGGCAGCTGGTGGACCTCCATACCGACCAAGAGGGTAGATACCTTTTTGTTAAGGGTACATTACACTCGCAGACGTTCACCCTAGCTAATCTGTACCTGCCGAATGTAGATCAGATTCCAGTACTGGAGTCTTGCTTATCTGCATTAGCTTCTTTTGCCGAAGGAACTTTGGTGTTAGGGGGTGACCTTAACCTTACCATTGATCCCCGGAAGGACTCCTCGTCGGGCTCTTCAGCTCTGTCCCTGAGATCTCGTAACCGAATCAGAGAATTGCTACACTCTCACCGGTTAGTTGACATCTGGCGTATACTTCACCCACAGGAAAGGGATTACACCTTTTTCTCAGCAGTCCATGGATCGTACTCTAGAATAGACCTATTTTTAGTCTCCCATGCCACGATCCCACTTGTTACAAGCGCTCAGATTGGTCATATAGCGCTCTCAGACCACGCTCCGATCTCCATAGGAATAGCCCTACAACACCCGACACCGAGATCAGCCACGTGGCGACTTAATGAATCCCTCATTCAAAACCCGGAGGTTAGGGCCGATATTTTACGGGAATTAGAACTTTTTTTTGAGAGCAACAAAGACTCGGTCGCTAACCCTCTCTCTATATGGTCTGCGCATAAGTGCTACATTAGAGGAATGCTCATTAAGCATGGTCACAGACTTAAGGTGGCCAGAGCAAAAACACTGTCTGAGTTGCTCACAAAACTTCACGACTGCGAAAAACGACATAAAACACACCCAGATAGGATCCTCGAAACAGAAGTCACTAACCTTAGAGAACAAATTAGGGAACACTCCTTATTCCAATCTAAACACAACCTATTGAAGACACGCAGAACGTTCTATGAGTACGGAGATAAATGCAGCAGAACGTTAGCGAACGCCATCCGAACTCAACGCAACCTCTCCTATATTCCTGCCTTATCCACACCTACAGGACTCAGAACTCATGTCTCCACGGAAATGGCGGAGTCCTTCCGTGCATTCTATGAGGCTCTTTATAACTTGCACTCTCGCTCCTCAGTGGGCCAGCCCCAGGATAGAATAGAGACAATAGAAACCTACCTTGAGACAGCTAACTTGCCTTCCCTCAATGCTGAGGAGATAGACATGCTCTCACAGCCTATAACGACAGATGAACTTGCGAGAGCCATTGCAGGGTCTCCGAGAGGGAAAGCACCCGGCCCTGATGGTTTTACAATTGCCTACTACAAAACATTCCAAGCTCAATTAGCAACCCACTTCGCTACCGCCTTCAATGCAATACTAGACAATAATAATATGCCACAGGACCTTTTACAAGCGAGCATCACCGTTATCCCCAAGCCAGAGAAGGATCCACTTCTCTGTGCGAGTTACAGGCCTATTTCACTGCTCAATTGTGACCTTAAGCTGTTCACAAAAATTTTGGCCGAAAGATTAGGGTCTGTCCTCCAACGTATAGTCCCCTTGGACCAGGTTGGATTTATACGTAATAGGGAAGCACGAGACAACACAATCAGGACGATAAATATAGTAGCAATGGCCAAACGTCTTAATACCCCATTCATCCTGTTGTCTACAGACGCTGAAAAGGCGTTTGACAGGGTGAACTGGACCTTCCTCCTAGCCACCCTGCGACGTCTTGGGATGCCGGCTTCCATTATGTCCTGGATCTCTGCTGTCTATTCTACACCTACTGCAACGGTTAGAGTGAACGGGGTTGATTCTAGACCCTTCGCTATAAGCAACGGAACGAGACAGGGATGCCCACTTTCCCCGCTCCTCTTTATACTTTCTCTGGAACCCCTATTGCAACACATCAGGCTTAACCCTGACATTAAGGGACTTGAATCTGGCACGTACCATCACAAAATTGCTGCTTATGCAGACGATCTCTTATTCTACATCTCGAATCCGCATACCTCCATACCGGTCCTCCTATCTGAAATACGCCAATATGGTGATATATCAGACTTCAAAATCAATCTCCAAAAATCGGAGGCACTCAACGTCACCCTATCTCCCAGCTCTCAGGCCCGACTTGGAGGCAACTTCCCCTTCCGATGGACTCCCCAGGCAATCCAATATTTAGGCACTAAAATTCCCTCAGATTTACAACTCGTCTACCAACTCAATTTTCAACCCCTATTGAGTGGCTTTTCCTCTGATTTAGAAAAATGGAAGAACTTGGCAATATCATGGTTTGGTAGATGCAATGTTTTAAAAATGAATATCATGCCGAGGCTGTTATACCTCCTACAGGCATTGCCGGTCAGGATACCACAGAGCTTCTTTCACAAGCTACGCTCAATTTTCGTAAACTACGTCTGGCAGGGCAAGTCATCGCGGCTTAAGAGATCACTATTACAGCGGCCAAAACTCAGAGGAGGGGTAGGTCTTCCCGACCCCGCCCTATATTACTTAGCAGTCCATATGAATAGAGTTGTGGATTGGTGCAGACATTCACCACAAAAATTGTGGGTTAGACTGGAACAGGAATTAGTGCCCATTCCCTTGGCGGGTTTGCCTTGGAGTGGGTCTCGTTTTTCCCAATTTTCCTCCCCACATCCATTAATCGAACCCACCCTCCAGGAGCTTCACAGATATTTCAGGATAGCTGAAACAGTAAGCTTTCCTTCCCCGTTAACGCCCATAATTGGGCATCCGGACTTCATACCAGGTCTTTCAGACAAGTCCTTTCGGCTCCAGCCGGAACAGAGAATGGTCAGAGCCTCCTCTTTTCTTAGCCCCTCAGGGTGGGTTGACCCCGCAGGCATATATCCTACTCTTAATTCATCTATCTTGGGTAGGTGGAAGATTTCTCAACTTTCACACTTCATCCGATCCCTCCCTGACAATGACTGCTTTCATAGACAGCCAACTCCCTTTGAAGAATTGTGCCTAGGAGATGAACCTATAAGGAAATCTCTTTCCCACTCCTATAATATCTTACTTGCTCACATATCGCAACATGATCCCCCATACTTGAGGAAATGGGAGAGAGATCTTAACATCACATTCACTGAGGACCAAAAAAAACGCATCCTCCTGTTTGCACATAAGTCATCTTTATGTAGCAAATATCAAGAGATCACCTACAAGATTTTGACCCGTTGGTACAGGACTCCATCTGTACTAGCGGCAATGTTCCCAGGACAAAGCCCTCTTTGTTGGAGATGTGGTAACCAAACTGGCACATTACTCCACATATTTTGGGACTGCCCAGAATTGACCCTTTTCTGGAAGCAGGTATTACAAATCATCCACAAGATCACAGATGTCTCCCTCCAGGATAACCCAGCAGCAGTATTCCTAAACCTAACCCCTATGTCTTGTAAGCGATATCGCAAATCCTTGTTGAAACACCTCCTGAATGCAGCCAGGGCGTGCATCCCCAGTGTATGGAAGCAACAATCTCCACCGGTGGTATCACAATGGTTTGCTAGGGTGTGCGACATACAGCGGATGGAGGGTCTCACGGCTGCCCTGGGAGACAGAGAGGAGGAACACAACACTCGTTGGACACACTGGAACCTGTTCCGATTCTCGGATGAATACAATTCTTACATTTGAATAACCTGTCTTGGGAGAAATCGAAGCTTTGGGCCGTCGACCCTGCCAGAGCCCTATCACCCCCCCCCCCCTCCACTTACCTACCCTCTACCACTTCTACCTTAATCTTTATTTTCCCTCTTGATGCCTTAGGCGTCATCCTCTTTGTTTCCCTATTAAAAAACAGGAAAAATTCCTTCGGATTGCGGTAATCCACTGGTATTGCTCCTGCGAAAACAGAACCAGGAACCACGCATTGTAGGAGGCACGTTACTCAAGTCTAGTCTTCCAGGGCACAATAGTTCGGTTAGAGGATCTATCCAATGTTTAAGTTTAACTACAGGTTACGATTGTTGTAGAGCCCTTAGACTCAGACTCCTGAACTAATACAACTGTTCTAGAACCTTGCCTGTATTATCCATAACCTATATACAGTAGACCTCTCTGGATAGTTATGTTTATTGCCTGTCACTGAATTTCGCAGGTTGACATGTATGTTATTCTGTCACTTTGTTCAAACCGCAATTCTTAAATAAAGATTTAAAAAAAAAAAAAAAAACATGAGAAGTAATGATAAAAAAGGAAATGGATGCCAAAATTTCAGATGGTGGTAATACAAGGAGTATACATGACAAAGTACAATAATACACTTAACCCCACATGAGCTGTTTCAGCAAAAGAGCTGTACAACAAGGCCCGACGTGTTTCGAGGTTTATAAATGTTGAGACCTCTTCTTCAGGGGCTGGTGGTGAGGTATATATCTGTCGTGTTGCTTCTAAGCCAGTATCAAGTAGCATCCAATTTCAAAAGGAAAAGGGGCGGAATGATTTGTCGTTGGGGTTCAGATCTAAGAGCCGCTGCTGTCACCAAAGAACCAGGCACGTCCACAACCCAGGACAAGACACAAAGGGCATCCTACCAATTAACTTGTGACACCACGTTCGGTCTGATGCCTGTACCAGCATGCTGGTACAGGCATCAGACCGAACGTGCAGCTGCTCAGCCCCCCAAGCCACTGACTGCAGAGGCTTCATCGTTGTATCCTTCCCTCATGTGATTTCTTTTTTCCCCATTCGGGAATTCAACGGTACTATAGACCAGACAGTGCCGCATGCGATACCTCTACTCTAGTCTACATAAGGGTAATCTACCCTCCATGTGCTGACAGCTGACAGACACATCTTATGATAGCAAACACCTGTGGTGTCACAAGTTAATTGGTAGGACGCCCTTTGTGTCTTGTCCTGGGTTGTGGACGTGCCTGGTTCTTTGGTGACAGCAGCGGCTCTTAGATCTGAACCCCACCGGCAAATCATTCCGCCCCTTTTCCTTTTGAAATTGGATGCTACTTGATGCTGGCTTAGGAGCAACACGACAGATATATACCTCACCACCAGCCCCTGAAGAGGTCTCAACATTTATAAACCTCGAAACGTGTCGCGCCTTGTTGTACAGCTCTTTTGCTGAAACAGCTCATGTGGGGTTAAGTGTATTATTGTACTTTGTCATGTATACTCCTTGTATTACCACCATCTGAAATTTTGGCATCCATTTCCTTTTTTATCATTACTTGTCATGTTTTTTAACCTTTTGATAAATAAAATTATAGTATATATTCTTTGATGTATTGTTCAAGACTCTTGCCTTATAAAGTCCCATTAAGAGGAAATTTCCCATTGCATACATACTGTGACTGCATCTTTCAATTTCATATACCTCCTCTAGACCACTGTTCACCCAGGGTGTCGTCCCTTCCCCTTTTCATATCTCAGCAACCCCCCCCCCTTTCTGGATACATCAAGGTATTGACAATACTTACCACAATATGCCAGCGTGCCTCTTTCCCAGGATCCAGGTCTGATCTTCCTAGGATCCATCTCTCATTGGGAAATTTCTGCAATTTCTATGTTTCAAGTTATTATTGCTGCTCAGGGTGGAAGATATTGTACTTTCACATTCCTCGTTATATATCACAGTATGATTGAGACGTTGTGAATGATTCAGTTTTTATCATTGGCTATTCCATTTATGTGTTTTTGATATAATACATTTTGACTTTTTGCTCTTGCACAGTGGGCTGTGTACTTCTTTTTCCCTATCCCCTTTATGTCATTGGAGTCGGTTGAGCCCAAACAGGATTATTATTATGCGTTTTTGATGATATGATACCAAGAGCTCCCACTCCAATCCTTTTCCCTCTCTCTCCCCTTTTTGCAGTTTCAAACGTATAGGGGTTTATTTATATATTTATAGATGTATTCATAACTGGCATTAGCAGGGTTTTGCACCTTGAGGGATCCTTATTTTTAGTTCTAATGCCGCGTACACACGAGCGGACTTTACGTCAGATTTGGTCCAACGATCTTTCCGACTGACTTTGTAGCGTAGGTGTGCCGGACTTACAAACGGACGGACTTGGACACACACGATTACACCAAAGTCCGACGGATTCGTACGTGATGACGTACGACCGGACTAAAATAAGGAAGTTGATAGCCAGTAGCCAATAGCTGCCCTAGCGGCGGTTTTAGTCTGTCAGACTAGCATACAGACGAGTGGATTTTTCGACCGGACTCGAGTCCATCGGAAACGATTTGAAACATATTTCATTTCTAGGTCCATCGAACTTTTGGGGGAAAAAAAAGTCCGCTGGAGCCCACACACGATCGAATTATCCGCCGGAGTCCGGTCCGCCGGACCAAGTCTGCCCTAAAGTCCGCTCATGTGTACGCGGCATAAGTATCACTGTGAATGTCAGATCATGGGCAGTAAAGTGCTATTTTCCAGTATTGTGCAAAAAAAGAATATGGGCTATGACGAAAAAGCAGTGAATCTGAAATTCACCAAACAATTGCTGCAGATGAATCTTCCAGGTGCACGTGTTTTACATGACAGTGATTGATTCACCACCAATAAATGTTTGGTAAAAGCTACATTTACTACTTTTTAAATCTACCCCTTATGCCCCGTACACACGGTCGGATTTTTCGACGGAAAATGTGTGATAGGACCTTGTTGTCGAAAATTCCATCACAAAGTTTGAGAGCTTGCTATAAAATTTTCTGACAACAAAATCGTGTGTACACAAATTTGACGCACAAAGTTCCAGGCATGCTCAGAATAAATTAAGAGACGAAAGCTTTTGGCTATTGCCCCGTTTATAGTTCCGACATACGTGTTTTACGTCACCAAATTTAGAACGGTCAGATTTTCCAACAACTTTGTGCAACCGTGTGTATGCAAGACAAGTTTGAGCCAACATCCGTCTGAAAAATCCATTTTGTTGTCGGAATGTCCGATCAACGTCCGATCATGTGTACAGGGCATTAGTGTTATTTGCATCATACATTCATCTTGCCCCATTGTATGCATCAACTATGGGTGGAGTACCAATGTCTACAATGTCTAATACTGTAGACCTAAAATCACAGCCAAACATCTGACCAAATGTATTTTTTATTACTGGTAAAAAGCAGAGATCCAGTTTAAATACTGATCAAATATCATTGAATAACACCCACACAAGCTTAATCAATAAGGCAAAGAGCAAAGAACAGCAAACCACTGCCACCAATCAGAATTCATCATTCACTGTTCTGGAAGCTCTAAATTAATGAATATGTAATAATTTTGGCACACTTTTAATATCATCACTTTTTCTTGTTTTATCACATAAGCTCAAGAATAAGTATATCCTGAAATATGTTACAAAGAGGGACACATTTAGAGAAAAAAATGTTGTATATTATTATTAACAAAACATATTTAGTGCTGCAATTAATACTTTGCAGCTAGGGGTTACAAATGTACAGAATTCACTGGTTTTGCAGAAATAAAATATATGCATAAAAATTTGTCTGGTTAATCTGATCATTTATAAATGTAAGATATTTTACATATAATGGCATATTCAAAGGGCCAAATATAAAACATGTAAACAATTTGGATATTCTACCGTATATCATATACAGATTCCCCACTAATATTGGTGGGTACTCGCTCTAAAAATATATATATTTCAAAAGAAAAAGGAAAAGCAGTACTGCTGTTCTCTGATATACATTTATAAAAATTCTATATTTTCTAAATAGTTTAATATAACACTATGAAGCTCAATAAATCGGTTAAAGCAGCATTAAACCCTAAAACAAAAAAGGAATTTATTGCAGTATACCAGTCCTTACATGTAGTGGCTTGCAATACTTTTCTTTTCCTTTATTTTCACCTTGTGATGTGGCCAGTGACACACTTCCTGTCTAAAGCCTCATACACACGATCAGATGTTCCGCAGACAAAGCGTCGGACTTTTGTCTGAAGGGCTTTGGCCAGGAACTTGTCTTGCATACAAACGGCACACAATTGATGGCCAACAAACACGAACGTAGAGACGTACTACGTGGTTTTTCAGCTCTTTAGCGCCACCCTTTGGGCTCCTTCTGCTAGTGTCATGTTTGGTGAGCATTGATTCCGAGCATGCGTGTTTGTACTTTGGACTTTTGTGTACACACAATCAGAAAATCTGACAACAGACTGTTGTCCACGGAAAGTTTATAAGCCTGCCATCCAACATTTGTCCGCGGAAAATCCGACAACAATTGTCCGAAGGAGTGAACAAATGGTTGGATTTTAGGCCAACAGTCTGTCAACACACAATTCCCGTCAGAAAATCTGATCATGTGTACGAGACTTTAGGGTGTCTCCACTCTGTATGGAGGAGCAACAGGGACACCTTCAGACAACAGCATTATCAATCTGAGGAGAGGGTAATATTAGATGCACTAGCAAATTTAGATGGACTTGACCAATCACCCGCATGGGATCTCACCTGGAGCCAGAAAACTACCAGCAGTGGACTTATGCTGCAGGACTTTATTTACTTTGGGGAAGGCAGCCTGAATTAGGTAGTTAGGGTTGAACATTGTTTTATGTGTGCTGTCTCATTGGACTGTAACACTAAATGTCCAGTAAAGGTACATTAACTGTTCCATGCCTAGTTTGAAGTTTATCCAAAGGAGTTCATGAAGGTATATGGTGTATCCAAAAGAACAGATCCTGTAACACACATACAGGGATGAAGAAGAGAACTAGAGGGCCACCGAGGAAGGGTTAACTATACAGAGGAGTTGGCGGGAAGTTATGTCTAACAGGTAGTTGCTATGGGTAACCAGGACTGGTGGAAATGCTGTAGCAGCCAGCCAGAGAGAGAGGTACCAGACATGGGTTATGGGTCCTCTGGTCGCGAGGAGGTCGGTGCTGGGGTTGGTGTTTGGACTCCCTGCCTAGCGGTCGATGCCCTACAGCACTCAAGACCGAATGGTAGGCACAGAGGCATGGATACCACATGGACCTAGCTGCAGATACGGGAGAGTGAAGGAGTTAATTGTGCATGCATAGAGATCTGCGCTTAGTGCACAGCGGGATCTCTAATCTTCCACTGGGAGCGAGCTGTCAGGGGAGCTGGGCTGATGGAGTAGGACATGGGCTCTGCGGTGTGCCCCTCAAAGTGCTGCATTCAGGAAGACAAATGCACAGTGTCAAGGGAGAAGAGTGACTCACAGTAAAGAGCCTCAAGTTAATGTGTATCTGTGTAAGGTGAACAGCTCACTTTTAAGTAAGGGATGTTGTCTTAACCGCTTGCCTACTGGGCACTTTCACACCCTTCCTGCCCAGGTCAATTTTCAGCTTTCAGCACTATCACACTTTGAATGACAATTGCGCGGTCATGCAAGAGACTGTACCAATATGACATTTTTATCATTTTTTTTCACACAAATAGAGCTTTCTTTTGGTTGTATTTAATCACCACTGAGCTTTTTATTTTTTGCTAAACAAATGAAAACATACAGAAAATTTTGAAAAAAGAAAGTCGTGTTCATACTTTGTCATAAAATTTTACAAACAGGTAATTGTTCTCCTTCACTGATGTGCGCTGATGAGATGGCACTGGTGGGCACTGATGAGGCTGCACTGATAGGCATTGGTAAGCGGCGCTGATAGGCGCTCATAGGCAGCACTGATAGGTGACACTGATGAGGCACTGATGGGCACTGATTGGCAGCACTGATGAGCACTGAGTGGCAGCGCTGGTGGCACTGATTGGCAGCACTGGTGGGCACTGATTGGAAACACTGGTGGGCACTGTTGGAACTGCACTGATAATCAGTGCCCTGATTATCAATATCGATGTCCCTTTAGCACAAGCCGGTTATCAGCTCTCTTCTCCTCCCCTCACACTGTCAGCGTGAGGAAAGGAAAGCCGATTACCGGCTTGTGTTTACATCGTTATCAGCTGTCATTGAACACAGCTGATCACGTGGTAAAGGGCTGCTGTGATTGGCCCTTTACCCATATCTGTGGTCAGGTGAGCCCAAAGGCCTGCGGGCAGTGCGGTAACGGGAGGACATCCATGGACACATGTGAGCCCATCTACAGGGCAAGTAGGCCCGCTCACAACCTAACACTTTTTAATCAATCAGTTACAGCAACTTTTTTTTTCCTTTTGGCATAATGGTTTTGCATAAATAAACAAATTCTAACCATTGTAAGCACCCCTGTCAGCGTTAAATGGTTTGTCTCAACCCTCTAACTGCCGCTTTTACTTGACCGTTTGGCTTGTTAAAGGAAGTTTAAAAATAACCGATTTACTGGTCAGATTACCAGGTGAAAATAAAGGGAAAAAAGAAAAACTAATGCTGACACCATATTTAAGAACTGGTAAGCTGCAATATAATACATTTTTGTTTTTGGGTTTAATATCACTTTAAGGTACTACATTTTTCTCCATCTATATTTGTGTCAATACCCAAACACCTTAAAGAGGTTGTAAACCTCGAAAAAAAAAAAAAACCCGCAAGACAAAGGCATAATGAGCTAGTATGCATCGCATAGCTTGAAATACTTACCGTAGGACGATGCCTTGAATCAGCACCGGCACACTGAGTACACGGCCGACATCTTTCACCAGAGTTACTTCCAGGTTCGCGGGCTCCGCCGTTGTTATTGACCGGAGTTAGTCACGGCACTGGCCCTGAAAAAACGGCACCAGTGGGCTGTTGCTTCAGTGTGCATGTGCCGATGACGTTGGCAGCAGAGTATCTAGTGAATATCTCCTAAACTGTGCAAGTTTAGGAGATATTTACAGTACCTACTGGTAAGACTTATTACAGGCTTACCTGTAGGTACAAGTGGGGTAACAGAGTTTACAACCACTTTAAACATTGAGTAAAAACTAAAACCACAGATGTGACTCCAAATATGCCTATATCTTTGGCTATCTTAATTGACCAGGCCAAAAAGACGTAACTCCCACGCATGCGCACAAGAGTTTCTTTTATCCCAGCACCAAGGTGTGCCAAGAAGGCAAATTAAGCAGAACTACACTGTATCTGAGTGCCACAAACTGAAAACACGAGAAACAAGACATTTCTTTGAAAAACACCCCACTAGCATTCCTAGCAACAGCCATCTTAAGTAAGGGTAAATTATTCATGTAGCATTTACTTCCTGAAACCCATCTGCCCTTACTTCAGGTATACAGACAGTAAGGTGTGCTTAGTTGAGAAAGCCCTACCTCCCCTCCTCCAGATGAAAGAAGAAAAATGCCTATGAATAGAAGGCCTGGCTCATAGTCTCTGCTCTCTAATTTATCCCAATGGTGTTCTATTGGGTTGCGGTCAGGACTCTGTGCAGGCCATTCAAGTTCCTCCACCCCAAACTCGCTCATCCATGTCTTTATGGACCTTGTTCATGCACTGGTGCGCAGTCATGTTGGAACGGAAAGGGGCCATCCCCAAACTGTTCCCACAAAGTTGGGAACATGAAATTGTCCAAAATGTCTTGGTATGCCGACGCCTTAAGAGTTCCCTTCACTGGAACTCAAGGGCCAAGCCCAACCCCTGAAAAACAACCCCACACCATAATCCCCCCACTACCAAATGATTTGGACCAGTGCACAAGGCAAGGTTCATAAAGACATGGATGAGCAAGTTTGGGGTGGAGGAACTTGACTGTCCTGACCTCAACCCGAAAGAACACCTTTGGGATGAATTTGAGCGCAGACTGCGAGCCAGGCTTTCTCGTCCAACATCATGTCATGTCATGTCACTGGTCCCCAAAAAGTGTCACTTGTGCCGTGTACACACGGTCGGACTTTTCAGCAACAAAAGTCCGACAGCCTGTCCTACAGACTTTTGACGGACTTCCGACTGACTTTCTAACAAACGGACTTGCCTACAAACGATCACACAAAAGTCCGACGGATTCGTACGCGATGACTTACACCGGACTAAAGTAAGGAAGTTGATAGCCAATAGTCAATAGCTGCCCTAGCGTCGGTTTTTGTCCGTCGGACTAGGATACAGACGACCGGATTTCTGGGTCCGGCGGAGTTACGACGTAAAGATTTGAAGCATGTTCCAAATCTAAAGTCCGTCAGATTTGCGACTGGAAAAGTCCGCTGAAGGTCCGGTGAAGCCCACACATGATCGGATTGTCCGCCGGATTTGGTCAGTCGGCGTCCGTCGGACCAGTCCGGTCACAAAGCTTGACCGTGTGTACGCTGCATAGGGGTCAGGTTTGTCCGCCGCAATCTCACAGTCCCGCTAAAAATCGCAGATTGCCGCCATTACCAGTAAAAACACAAAAGATATATGAAAGTCCATAAATCTATCCCCTATTTTGTAGATGCTATAACTTTTGCGCAAACCAATCGATATACGCTTATTGCAATTTTTTAATAACAAATATGTAGAAGAATACATATTGGCCTAAACTGATGAAGAAATTAGTTTTTTTTATACATATTTTTTTTTTTGGATATATATTATAGCAGAAAGTAAAAAGTATTTTTTTTTTTTTTCAAAATTGTCGTTTTTTTTTGTTTATAACGCAAAAAATAAACCTGCAGAGGTGATCAAATACCACCAAAAGAAAGCTCTATTTGTGGGGGAAAAAAAGGACATCAATTTTGTTTAGGTACAACGTCGCACGACTGCGCAATTGTCAGTTAAAGCGATTCAGTGCTGTATCGCAAAAAATGGCCTGGTCATTAAGGGGGTAAATCATTCCGGGGCTGAAGTTGTTTAAGCACTTTCAGCAGCTGATTTAATTACTTACTGAGTATGCAGCTTCTTAATCTTTTAATCCTTGCCTATGCTCCAGTTTAAGCTGGTGTCATGACCGTCCCCCAGGATTCCAGTTTCAGGGTGGCTCCTTTCTGTTGTATCATCTCATGGAGCCATTGTGGCATCCAGAGATTAGAGCTGTTTTCCCTACACTGTGTGCATCAATAGAAACACACAGTCCTGTATCCTAAGATGGCAAGGCATCCCCTGCTCCTCCCTCCACCTTCCCCCTCCCTTCCTCATACTAGCAGGCTGGTTGGAAACTGCACTGTTCACTTTTAACTCTTTCCAGTGAAGTACAGGGAAACAACACTGAATGAGCAGGAGCCATTGGCACTGAAAGTTGTAAAATGCATGTGCTGGGGTAAGAATTTTAATAAATTGCTTACTGGGGAATGTTTACTTTATTGAGTTCAATATGTTAAGTTGCAAACACTGAGGGTTTAAGGCCCCTTTCACACGATTGGCCCGCTCGGATCCGCCTTTCCGTTTTTCAGGCGAATCCGAGCGGGCCACCCATTGATTCATATGGGCAGGCGGATGTCAGCGGAGATGTGTCCACTGATACCCGCCTGCCATCCAATCCGATAAGATCCGCTCAAAACAAACCTATGGCGATACGTTCACCATCTGTCTAGCGGATGGGATGGGATGGGATCGGATGAAAACGGACAGGTAGATCCATTTTTTCGTCCAATCTCCCATAGAGGACAGCGGGGCTCTGACAGGTCCGTCCCTGCACAGTGAGCGGAGAAGGAACTGTCATCTGCTGGCTCAGGATCAACGGAGTGGTCTCCCGCTGAGCTGGCGGGGTCCACTAAGTGGATCTGCCCCTTGTGAAAGGGGCCTAATACTACCTATTTATTGATATTTATGGTGTTTTTTGATAAACAATAAAAAATATAGAATTTTAAAAAATAAATAGATATATCAGAAAACAGTGGTGTACATGACTATAGGAGAATTGTATTCAAAATAGCAGGGCCACCATACTGACTGTGCGACCTATACAGCTGCACAGGGGCCCTAAAGGATAATAAGGGCCCTATTAAAGAAGCCTAAAAAAATTCCTGCAATAGAAAAATTATACCTAAGGCCTCTTTCATACAGGCATTCCATCAGAACATTTTTGACCAATCATTAGGCAGATCAACAATAACTGAAATGTATCCCTATGGGCAGCCAGATGTAGGCAGATGTGCACCCATTTACATCCAGGTCTGTTTAGGTTAGTTGGACCAAATGCAAGAAGTTTCTGTCCAGATCTGCTATTGACCAGATGTGGGCACATATATGCAAATGCACATCCACTTATGTCTGGCTGGCCATAAGAATTTCTATAGGAATGGGTCTCTGTTTTTTCTCCATCAAAAGATAGAGACAAAAATGTAACAGAAATGCATATCACATATATGACATCCATTTCTTTTCTGTCCTGATGGAGAGAAAGGCATCCACGTGAAAAGGGTCTAAATCATGATAATGGTCAGCTGACACTGGTGAAGTCAAAAGAAGTGGAGAGGGTATTGCTGCTGAGATCAAAACGAAATGAGTCTGTTAATGATGAACTTAAACGAAGGCAAGCCCAGGAACCAAAAGCTTGCAAATACAAGGTGAGTTCCTAGTGTGCCCATGGAAATCTAACGGCGCGTACACACGGTCGGACTTTCCGTCAGGAAAAGTCCAACGGAATCTTTTCATTGGACATTCCGATCGTGTGTGGGCCTCATGGGACTTTTTTTTTTCGAAAATTCTGACAGACCTAGAAATAGAACATGTTTTAAATCTTTCAGACGGAATCAGTTCCTATCGGGAAAACCGCTCGTCTGTATGCTGTTCCGACGGACCAAAAACGAGGCATACTCTGAAGCACGTACGAGACGGCAGCTATTGGCTACTCGCTATTAAACTTCCTTTTTCTAGTCCCGTCGTACATGTTGTACGTCACCGCGTTCTAGGCGGTCGGACTTTGGTGTGATCGTGTGTACGCAAGACAGTTTCAGCGGAACTCCGTTGGAACTCCGTCGGAAAAACCTTCAGAGTTTATTCCGACGGAAAAAACGGTCGTGTGTACGCGCCATTAAGGTGCCCAAAGGTTATTTCTCAACAGGGGCTATCTGAATTTAGTCTAATTTGGCCAGTCCAGTTTCTAGGTATAGGTCTATTTTAAGTATGCTCTATAAATGTATATATAGACTGCACTGCCAAAAATGTGAATCAAGATTACTAAACAGTTTACCACATATAAAAGTGCAAAAAAATAAATAAATGAACAGCACAAAAAATACAACTAATGTCCAATGTATCAGTAAGTCCCATTCAAGAAATAGTCGCTTAAAAAGCAAAAGGTAAATGAACAGGTGCTGGTACCACTAGTAACAGATAAACAAGTGACCACTTTCAGGTGCTCCAGGTGTCCCCACATGGATGTACACTCACCACAATGGATAGACTTACTATGGCTAGATAGGTCCCACTGTGCTTTTTTTGGTTCGGGGAAAAAGTTCATTGCGCAAAAGCAGCAAACTTTAATAAATCATATAAAACCTTATAATTACACCGCACTCACATGTATAGTATATGTGCCTAAGGAGCGGCACCAGGTACATACAGCACTTACGGTTAAGATGGCCACTGCCACCTCGAAACCAGAAGCTGGCTTGCCCTCCAGGGATGGGATGTTACATATTGGCTGGTTAACACTGCCTCAGAACACAGAGCACCTTTTGTTTTTTAAGCAACTATTATTTGAATGGGCCTTACTGATACATTGGACATTCATTTTATTTTTTTGGTGGTGTTCATTTTTTTTTATTGTTTTTTGCACTTTTATATTGGGTAAACTGTTTAGTAATCTTGATTCATATTATTGGCAGCACAGTCTATATACACATTTATAGGGTTCACAAATGTGGACAATAGACACATTTTGAAGACTGCAGCAACCATAATCACATTCATCTGTATTCCCCTTTCTTGTCTTTTTTTTTTTTCGTTTTGATGTGGCGCAGAGTGTTCATTGTTATCTACTTATCTTATCTATGTATGACAGTAACCAAAAGTATGAATGACAGTTCTCACATGCAATAATGAACAATGCCCCGTGGTGAATCTTGTTCACAGGCAACAATGAAATTATCTAAGTGGAGTAAAAATGTCTGTTGGGAAAAGACCCATGGCTAAAACAAATCTAAACACGTGACCTCGCAGAGGCTGTTTTAAGGGGGAGAAGACAGATGGGAGACCTATGTTAAGGCAATTTCATGTTGCTTCAAAAATGGGTGCCTGCCCAAAGGGTTACCCAACAGGATGGTGGGCACTAGGTTTGGTTGTACATAGATCTAATGGGATCATGAGAAGATTATGCAATTATAAGCACAATAAACATTTACTGGTTGAATTAACTATAGGCTATTATTTATGTAGCCAATAAAACTTTACTGTGATTCTACTGCCACAAGCTTCTCACAGTCTCATTGGATCCACATATATCATATATCAGACTAAACTTTTCCTGCTGGTGAAAAGTCCATACTTTTCAGTTGATCAATTTAAAGCATCCTTGAAAATATCTACTGAAAGTAAAGACTGTACTTAAAAACTACATATCAGTTTCACCTGCTGTTTGCAAATTGAACTTAGGTGTGGTAGTCTAGTTTCATGGTCACTGAAATCTCATATGAAGGCCTGTCTGTTGTATATAGGTATTTAACAGTAAACACTGAATACAGGCTTATCATTTAAGTCAGCAAGATAACACAGCATTCCCCGTGACCAAGATTGTTTGCAGAATGGCAAAATATTAAAGGTTTCCTTGCTTTGGCTGAAAAATAGACATGTCTGTGGCCAACATTACAACAGACTGTTTAAAAAAGAAAACTGCACTAAAAGTAGATTGGGGCCATCAAACAGGCCATAAATGATACATAACTATGGACAATATATAATGCTTGATAAGGCAAAAATTGCATTTTGAATTGGCCAGCCTGCAAAATCCTTAATAGTTATGCAGAGGCTTTATTCTACTTAGTCCCAACTGTAGGCTAGCTAGGAGTCACGGTATAGATATGCTGTATTTTTTTCACATGCTAGTATGTCATGGAACTAGACTTTCTCTATCTCAAGTGCATGTTAGGGACAGGGAGATGGCAGACCCGATTACCAAGGGTTCAGGGTCGAAAGCAGTATTTATGCTCCATCAGGTACAGATGACGGGACTTAAAATCAGCTTCTAGAAATGTTTCTAGATTATAAAAGGCTAGTTTACCAACAGCTGTCATCTGGCTCAAGAATAACCCCTCCTGCTATGATCATGGTAGTCTCCCCCCAGGATATGATATCCCCTTTAAGACCGGAAGTTTGACACTTGCTTAAAGACATTATCTCTTCAGCACTCAGTAGATGACTCCAAAGATGGAGATGACTTAACTTTCCGTAGAAACCATTGTTATATATTCCCATAAGATCAAAACGTTCCTTTGCCAGAAGAGCCACCCCTCCTGGCTTCACTGTGTACCCTTTCTGGGCAATCTTCTCCTTGCCTCGCAGGCCACTCGCAAAGAGCTCTGTTCTTCCTGTTTCTGAGTCCCAGCGCAAACAGTAATGCACCCAGTCTTCAGTGGTATGGTGTATTTTAAAGTCAACCAGTGTACCCCCCACCCACAGCTTAACATCAGACCCTACACTCAGGATAAGCTCGTTTTCAGAGTTTGTAGTGGAGTAGGAAAATACTTTTTGAGTGGCTTCGGGTTTGGTTTTTATCCACGAGCAGAGGGTGAATTTGGTCAGCTGGAGAGGTTTTGATAGCTGGATTTCAACATAACAAGCTGGGTACTTCTTGGAAAAGTGGAAAGATGGATAAAACTGTACAGCAGAAGCACCTGGAGGAGGAATAGACAATTCAAGATGTAATGGAATGAGATTAGAATGTTTTAAAAAAAAGATAAACGTTAGCCAGTGATGCACTGAGCAGATATTTATGACTGTCAGTACATCCCTAACAGGAAGACCTTCTCATTAAAGCCATTATATAAATTTGGAAAGGCGTACCACAGACACATCCACTAGAATACAATAGCTAATGGACAAGATTTTCCTTGCAAGAAGCCTTAGGTAGCGTTGTCTGTAGGTGTCTCACACACTTATGCCGCATACACACGGTCGGATTTTCCGACGGGAAATGTTCGATGGGAGCTTGTTGTCGAAAATTCTGACTGTGTGTAGGCTCCATCGGGCATTTTCCGTCGGAATTTCCGACAAACAAAATTTGAGATCTGGATCTCAAATTTTACGACAACAAAATCCGTTGTCGTAAATTCCGATCGTGTGTACACAATTCCGATGCACAAAGTTACAGACATGCTCGGATTCAAGCAGAAGAGCCGCACTGGCTATTGAACTTCATTTTTCTCGACTTGTCGTACATGTTGTACATCACTGCGTTCTTGGCGATCGGAATTTCCGACAAGATTTGTCTTACCGTGTGTATGCAAGACAAGTATGAGCCAACATCCATCAGAAAAAAAACATGGATTTTGCTGTCTGAATGTGCGATTGTGTGTATGCGACATTAGAGTGTTACTAAACCCAAGATCCTGCATTCACTATATCTGTATCTATATCTCTCCCACAGTACACAGAACATGGAAATGCAATTATTTTAGTAAATATTAATCCCCTGAGAGGCATGGAGAGCTAGGGTTAGTTATTTCTTTATCAACCCTGAAGAGGTTGGGTAGTGGCACTGGAGTTTTCACACATAGTTGAATTTAGTTTCTGTTGCATTCGTATGTTTACTGTATGTTTGTATACAGATGTCCAAAGGGTGGTCTCCACTCTCTATTTGTAAGGTAAGTGTCCAGGTACTCACCTGTAAGGAGATATCCATACAAATCCAAAAATCTATAGAGGCACTCATGGGTCTTGCAGCAGAGATAAGGCAAAGACAATAAAATGCTGTAGATCAGGGATATGCAATTAGCGGACCTCCAGCTGTTGCAAAACTACAAGTCCCATCATGCCTCTGCATCTGGGTGTCATGCTTGTGGCTGTCAGAGTCTTTCTATGCCTTATGGGACTTGTAGTTCTGCAACAGCTGGAGGTACGCTAATTGCATATCCCTGCTGTAGATAGATAGATCAGGGTTTTTCAACTCCAGTCCTCAATGCACCCCAACAGGTGATGTTTTCAGGATTTCTCTCAGATGAAACGGCTGTGGTAATTACTAAGGCAGTGAAACTGATCAAATCACCTGTGCAAAATAATGGAGAGCCTGAAAACATGACCTGTTGGGGAGCCTTGAGGACTGGAGTTGAAAAAGATAGATAGATAGATAGATAGATAGATAGATAGATAGATAGATAGATAGATAGATAGATAGATAGATAGATAGATAGATAGATAGATAGATAGATAGATAAAGAAAGAGAAAGAGAAAGAAAGAGAAAGAAACATAGAACTAAAAGGATTGTTTTTATTATTTTATAAATCCCTCAAGTCCTTCTTTTAGGCATATACTACATGATCACTTGCCTGATTTGCCCTTCAGAGGATCAGTTGCCACCCGTTTCTTCACATCTAGAAGTTCAGTCTCAATCAGGGTCAATTTAGTGCTGATCTCATGCTGACATACATCACCTGAAGATGTGCAGGAATAATCATGGTCAGAAAAGTAAAAAGAAATATCACAATAAAGAATTGCTTCAACCCAATTAACTACCTGAGCTGATCAGGATTCATATACCTAATTTATAAAATATGATGCATCCATTCCATCCACAATAACCTGAACTGTCTTATAGTTTTCCAGAAACATTACACTCCAGTACTTTATTTACTAATGCTGTACTCACCTTTTGGCATTTTTACTTGGAAGGATGACTGTACAACACGATCATTGAGAGGCTGAGCATGGCGATAATCATTGCGTAAGGTTTTATTGTGCCAATCCAACAGAGTGTTTTCCAGCAGCTTGATCTGCAGAATATATTGTACTTAGATTACCTATGCAAGAAATAATGTCATTTATATATTGCATGTTATACTGTATATATGCACTGTATATCTGGTCTCAGTTTTTCTTTGGGGAAACTCTAATAATGAGCATGAAAATCCAACTGTGCTGATTGGCAGACCCCCACCTATAATCAGCTGCATCTTGGACTTTCCTGCCAACCACCAATGTAAGAGATATTTCTCCACTGACAATCAATGTAAAGGCAGCTTTTCTCTAATGACCACCAACATAAGGAGCACTTCTCTTCTGATCATCAGTGTAAGAGGGAACTTTTCCACTGACCACCAAATGCAAGAGAGAAGTTTTTCCCCCGAAGCACCAATGTAAAAGGGCATTTCTCCTCTGACTATCAAAGTTATAGGGCATTTCTCCTCTGATCAACAATGCAAAGGGGGATTTCGCCAATGACTACTAATTTAAGGGGCCGGTGACAGACCACCTGGAACCCAGCATGGGTGCCTCCGTGAAGATACAGCTTCCTCCACACTGGAACCAGTTGCACCCAACTAGATGACACTAGCTTAGGTGCAAACTGGAACTGACTTTATTGTAAATTCACACAGAATATATACCACACAAAATCAAGTAATAGATTGATCACATTATCACAAACAATGCAAACTGTAAACAGTAATATCAGCAGTATCTCTAACAGTACATATAATGAACAGCTATCATAAACATAAACACATAAACATCCCACAATAGTTTGGTAACAAGGTGAAGGGGGCACAATACTAGCAGGCAGACAGAAACCATAGGTGACTCAATTAACAATGGGGATTCACACTTTGGAGGCACACAATGGGGAATTAAACAATGAGAGAAACACACCTTAATAAACAGATTACACATAGCAGCAAGAGACACCAGAATCAGGTTGTTTGAATCTGATTATAATCTCCTGCTTAGAGTCTCTGAGTCTAGGAGGGGGGTTGAAGCAATCAATACTGATTTGGGCACAAAGGCCCCAAATCTGTATCCAGGTCCTAGGTTCCCTGAGTACGTGTGTTTTTGGGGAGACATTGACCTGAATCTGAAGCAAAACCACTCCAAAGATCCACCAGGCACACACCTACCAAATAACAGAGCCTCCTCAAAAGCTAGAGCCCATAGTCAGTAGGCAAGAGGCTACCCTGCAATCCCCTCCAGAAGCCCCTGGACTTTTCTCCACTGACAACCAATGTAAGGGGGCATTTCTCCACTAACCACCAATGTAAGAGAATGCTACAATCTTCATATGTTTTTTTCTGACAATTACTATTACTTGCCATATAGAGCAGGAGGCCTGTGTAATACAAAAAATCTACCCCAGGTGACAAATACATTAGGTAGGCTTCACAAATGCACCATGATATGTGATATAATACTTTTTAGCAAAGGTTTCCTGAGACCTGAAAATTATTTCAAAAGCTCCGCTATAGTAAAAAGATTGAGAAAATCTGGCATAGGCATTAGATGGATGTTGGATGTGCAGGCACTATCCAACTACCCTTAAGATATATGCTGTACTGAGTGCTACATAAATATTCACAATTAACTTGGCTGTGTACATTTTTTCAATAGAGAATGTAGGGGCCTAAAGACTCAGTGGGGATCCTGGTAATCTCCAATAGCAAAATGCAGGACTGATCTGTCAGTCTAGTTATGGCAGAGAGTGGCATATTTAAGGAGGCCATTTTGCCTGTTCAGAGTTAATGAAAAGTCTCTGTTCAAGGTACAGTCTCTCACCCACAAATACTCACTTTTCCTGCTGTCCTCTGCCACTCCATTCCTCCGTTGGAGTCCTGACTTTGTGAAAACTCTGAGCTTCTGCCATATACAGGGTTAAAGTCTTCTTTCCTTCTTCATGTGTCACTGCAATGGAAGTCACATGCTACTACATACCTAGGGGCACTAGGTAATTACTAGACTTGTGCACAACGGAAAATTTCGTTTAGTTTTGGTTCGTTGTCATTCGTAAAATACATAATTTCGTTCTGTTATATTCGTTATGTTAAGTTAATACGTTTTCGGATAATTCGTTATTTCTGTAGAGTGTCGATATTCGTTATACTGAATCTCGAATCATGTCGAATTCATTCGTTATATGCGCTATAATTTTGTTGGTATTCGTTGAAATTCGATATTTATGTATGTATATATATTCATGATAATGATTCGTAGTTTGGAAAGTCGTTTGTTTATTGAATCTTTAAACACACACAATGACAATATCTCTTCTCCTCTGCTCAAATACAATACAACACCCTTTTCACTCACTTCTCAGGAATGCATCTTGCCAGTAATCCAACCTCCAGCAGAACAATTAATCAGCTGATTGGACTGTAAGATTTACTTTGAGTTGACCTTTTGTTTCATCAGATCTTTAACAAACTACCGAATCATGTCGAATTAATTCATTATATCCACTATAATTTATTTCATATTCGTTGAAATTCGTTATTTTTTTATTTGGACATTCGGATGCATCCGAATGTCTGAAAGATGAAAAATTTGGCCGAATTTTGATTAGTTATGGAACGGATTGCACAAGCCTAGTAATTACAGCGGTCTCTGATGGAGCAATGGAGTGGCAGGAGAGGACTACCAGCAGGTGGGGAGTTGTTCTTTCAAGAGAGCCTGCCAGTTTTCCCTAAATGTGCACAGAAAAATTCTCTTTTTGGCCCCTTCCTGTGATGATTTAGTCTGTCAGTGTGAGAATTTTACCTGGTTTTGAGATAGAATCACTTTTGTGTCAAACACAGTCCACAGCACATTCTCTGTACAGGGAGGAGTCGTCAGAGAACCCTGGTAACGATAGAAGTTGTCCAAGTTTTCAGGAAGCATTGCCAGGGGATCAAGAGTTTTTACTGTGGTCACTTGGCCTGAACACAAGAAAAAAACTGCATCAAAACAGCTGTATCATTCAGAATTCAATAAGGTTCATACTGTCCAGTTACATCCACTGCCAAAATGCCAGTTACTGCCCTGTGTGAAAAAAAGCCCTAACAGGTGCAATTGACCTGCAATTGATCTCTTGATGACCTGCATTTGACCTGCTTTAAGCAGGTTTTTAATATTCCCATAGACCTGTATGGAGGGGGGGGGGACAGGATCACCAGGTATTTCACACAAAGAAAGCAATGCAAAGAGAACAGGATCAGTGGCCGCTGGTGCTCAATTTTCTTGGGGGCCCCCCCAGCCAGCCAGCCACCCCCCCAGCCAGTCATCCATGTAACACAACCACCCCCCTCCCCCATCGATCGATCTATCGCCCACCAGGCCCTGCCACCAGCCCGTGCACTTACCCATCCAGGTGGAGGCTTCTCCCCCTGCATCTCCTTCTGAGTCCCAGCGGTCGTTTCTCCGCCAGTCAGGAGTTAGGACTCAACACCAATCGGATTTTAGGACTCCTGGCCAATCGGGACTCAGGACCCGCTTCCTGATTGGCCAGTCGCTAATGTCACACAATTGGGTGGGATCGGGGCGCAATGCTCTGCGTCCCAAGCCCACCCGTTTTGAAGCCAATCAAAGCCTCAGGCTGTAATCATGTGCTTCTAAAAAAAAAAAAAAATTGGAATCCATGCGTCCGGCGCCCTACATGTAGAATAGGGGCCGGGCGCATGGATTAGGGGGGCGGCGCCCCTGCACCCCTAATGGATGGGCCACCACTGAACAGGATACTTTTTCATACAAGTACATGGTAACACAGACATGCAGGAATAAAAATGTTGGGGTCACATACACTTTAAGGCTCCATGCACACTGGCTTAAAAAACGCTTCTACAGGAGTTTTGTGTTCTGCCTTTAGAAGCAGCTCAATGTTATCTTATGTGTCCATGCACATTAGGACGATTACAGGCATAATCTGAGCTTAACGTTTAGAGGCAGGAAAAAAAAGCTTTTGGTCCTCTTGCTCCTCTTCCTAAGCGCCAGGCATCCAATAGGGTGACCTGGTGCTTTGGTCAATCTGGAAGCAGATCTGACGTCCTGCCTCCTGATTGGCCGGGAGGAAGGTTAGTGTGAAAATAGCGAAAATTAATTCGCTATTGTCACACAATTGGGTGGAATCAGGGCCCATTCTCTGCGCCTCTGGCTCTAATCAGGTGCTTCAAAATATACCACCTCCTCCCACCCCCGCCATAGGAATCCATGCGTCCGGCGTCCTGAAAGGGACTGGGCGCATGGATGGGGGAGCGGCGCCCGTGCACCCACAGTGCAGGGGCCGCCACTGGTGGGGATGCGTTGTGAAGACTGAAGGCTGGTGGGGATGAAGATGATTGAGCTGCATTGTGAAAATGGATGAGGATGAGAGTTACATAGTGAAGAGGCTCTCCAAAATGTAACTCTCATATGCACCCAGAGTGATCCATTTTCACAATGCAACTCAATTATACCACATTAGATTTTTTAAAACTTACCCTCCATGTAACAATCTCGGATCTATCCTCATGGCACCTGTTATTGCTGTGTTGCTGTGTCCTCTGTCCATGTGACGAGCTGGCCACCCCCCTGCCGACCCGACCAATCACATTTCAAGTAAACCAGCAGCAGCCATCAGGCTCCACCTCAGCAGGACGCGATCACCTGCTGTGTGTCTGTGTGCAGAAGAATCCTCAGAAGAATACTCTGCAGCGGCGCACATCGACCGTCCTCGGTGGGGGGGGGGGTTAGCTCTCAGAAGTGAAAGTGTCCGCCGGACTTGTGGCTGCGGCCAGCGGGGGTGGGGGGGGGGGGGAGGAGGTTGGGTGCTATCGGAAGAAGTGAAGTCAAAGTGTCCTATCTTCTGGAGCGGTTCTGCTGTTTGCTGTTGGGGGGAGCGGGCCCTGGTCCGCCAGGCCCTTAGGGACACTCGGGCCTCTTACATGTGTAATGTCTGTACCCTCCTGATGGTGACCCTGCGTGTTCCTGATTGGAGCTTACTGGCAGAAAAGTAAAGCTCTAAACTCCTGAAGACTTTGTACAAAAATTGCTCTATATGAGCGTTTTTTACTCCCAAGAGAACAGATGTTATTTTAAGCCCAGTGTGCATGGAGCCCAGGCAGTCCTGAGTAAAGAGACGCTGAAGGTTAGATGCTACTTATCTCCTTAGCTACAGAATGGGGCAAATAAGATTCTGGTATATACATTGCAAAAATCCTTGAAAAAATAATTGTATTTGTTTTGGAGTTATAATTTGCTTCAAGAAAATCGAAAAAGGAATTCTTATTGGGCATGTTATGATGTTAAAGTGGAACAGCAGTATGTATGCATTTGAAGCAGGAAGGAGGCAAAAAGTATATGTACACTTATCCTTCAAATAAGAGCAACTGCACAAAAGCTATTAGTACCTGCATAGCGAATTGTAGCAAGTTTGGAAATGACGTCACTGTAGTATGTGTTTTCAAAGTGGCCATCCTAGAGATGAAAAAAAAAAATGCTGATCAGTAAAAGTTTTATAAAATACAACACTCTAATGCCCTGTACACACGGTCGGACATTGATCGGACATTTCGACAACAAAATCCATTGATTTTTTCCGACGGATGTTGGCTCAAACTGGTTTTGCATACACACGGTCACACAAAGTTGTCGGAAAATCTGATCGTTCTGAACGCGGTGATGTAAAACACGTGCGTCAGGACTATAAACGGGGCAGTAGCCAATAGCTTTCGTCTCTTAATTTATTCTGAGCATGCATGGCAATTTGTGTGTCGAATTTGTGTACACACGATCGGAATTTCCGACAACGGATTTTGTTGTTGGAAAATTTTATAGCAAGCTCTCAAACTTTGTGTGTCGGAAATTCCGATGGAAAATGTGTGATGGAGCCTACACACGGTCGGAATTTCCCACAACAAGGTCCTATCACACATTTTCCGTCAGAAAATCCGACCGTGTGTACAGGGCATAATGCTTCTGTACACATGATCACAAAATCGTACAAAAAAAATACCGCTTTCGAAACGATCGTACGATAATCTGATCGTTAGTACATAGCTTTCGAGAGCCAATCACGACAATGCATGCTAAATAATCTGATCTGACAAGCACGACAATATTTCTCGTATGATACCAGATTGTACGATTTTCGTTTAATCAGTACAGTTGTCACATGAAAATACAATACAAATACATTAACACACATTACATCACTTCCAAATTTTTATTCTGTCGCGTGAGAATTTTTCGTTAGTAACCTCTTTTACTTTCGATTTGAGAATAGTATGCAAAAAAAAAACGGATGATCATTTGTCTTATAATCTCATCATGTGTATAGGGCTTAAGGCCTCATGCTCATAGATGTATGAAAATATGCTGGGGGGGGGGCACAGGGAAACTGAAAACGTTTTTTACCTTAATGCAAGCAATACATTAAGGTAAAAAAAATGTTTTTAGGCTTAGCGTCACTTAAATTTTTATTGCCGATATATATATTTTTTTACATTCAGCTGTCAGCGGGGAACCCTGCTGACAGCTGATGACTAATCAATTGTTAAGGATGTGGCGGCCGCCCACTCCTTAACCGCTTTAAGACCGGGCCTATTTTTCAAACTTGTTGTTTAAGTTAAAATCATTTTTTTTGCTAGAAAATTACTTAGAACCCCCAAACATTATATATTTGTTCTAACACCCTAGAGAATAAAATGGCAGTCATTGCAATACTTTTTGTAACACCGTATTTGCGCAGCGATCCTACAAGTGCACTTTTTTGAAAAAAATACACTATTTTGAATTAAAAAAAAGACACCAGTAAAGTTAGCCCAATTTCTTTTTTATATTGTGAAAGATTATGTTATGCTGAGTAAATTGATACCCAACATGTCACGTTTCAAAGTTGTGCCCACTCGTGGAATGGCGACAAACTTTTACCCTTAAAAATCTCAATATGCGATGATTAAAAAATTCTACAGGTTGCATGTTTTGCGTTACAGATGAGGTCCCAGGGCTAGAATTATTGCTCTCGCTCTACCAATCGTGGTGATACCTCACATGTGTGGTGTGAACACCATTTTCATATGCGGCCGCTGCTCAGGTATGCGTTCGCTTCTGCACGCGAGATCGGAGGGACGGGGTGCGTTACAATTTTTACATTTTTTTTTCTAATTTATTTTACCTTTTATTTTTATTTTTGCACTGTTCTTTTAAAAAACATGTGTCGCTTTTATTCCTATTACAAGGAATGTAAACATCCCTTGTAATAGAAAGAAAGCATGACAGGACCTCTTAAATATGAGATCTGGGGTCAAAAATTCCTCAGATCTCATATTTACACTAAAATGCAATAAAAAAAAAAAAAGTCGTTTGAAAAAAAAAAAAGTCTCTTTAAGAGTTATGGGCAGAAGTGATGTTTTGATGTAGCTTCTGCCCTGCAATGGTATAGAGACGGGTGGGGGCCACCTTCCCCTTACCTAGCTCCATACCACACACGGGAGCAGAGGTGATCACCCGCCGGCAGTGGCGGAGGGTACCGGAGCGCGGCGGGAGGGAGGGGCCCATCTTGAATGTGCCACAGAGACCACTTTTATCTGAAAGCGGACCGCCTGCTGACGAAGAGGATACCAGGGTTATGGTAGCTAGCTGCAGACATAACAACGACATCCCTCTTCAAACAGCTGACGTATAACGACGGTGGGAGGTCCGTAAGTGGTTAACAACCATGACAGTTACTGGTTGTTAAGGACGCCGGCAGCCGCCCGCTTCGTAGTAACAAACTAGTGTCAGCCTGTGGTAAGGACGCCGGCTACCGCTGACGGTAAATTACCACAGGCTGTCACTACTAAAATACTGCATGACTTCACATGCATCACAGCGCTCCTTCAGTGTCACCTACAACTCTGTCTCCTCCTCTCCATTGCCCCTTTCTGTGGGGGTCTCCCAAAGCTCTGTTCTTGGAACTCTTCTCTTCTCTATCTACACCTCCTCCCTTGGTCACTTGATAACCACCCACGGCTTCCAATACCACTTATACGCTGATGACACCCAAATCTATCTGTCTACTCCTCACCTCACTCCTTCAGTCTCCTCTCACATTACTAACTTACTAACTGACATATCAGCATGGATGTCGCACCACTTCCTTAAACTAAATCTCTCTAAATCTGAGCTATTAATATTCCCCCCCGCCCGTGCCCCCCTCCATGACTTTTCCATCAAAATCAACAATGCAACCCTTACCTCACGCCAGGGTACTAGGTGTAATCTTAGACTCTGACTTGTCATTTCAGCCTCAAATTCAATCGTTGTCAAAAGTTTGTAGAATTCACCTCCATAATATCTCTAAAATTCGCCCCTTTTTAACAAATGAACCCACCAAGCTCCTCATTCACTCCCTTGTTATCGCTTGCCTGGACTATTGCAACTCCTTTCTCATTGGCCTACCTCCCCATAGGCTATCCCCTCTTCAGTCTATCATGAATGCTGCTGCTAGACTTATACACCTTACCAACCGCTCAGTGTCTGCCAACCTTCTCCTCCAATCCCTACACTGGCTCCCAATCACCCAGCGAATTAAATTCAAAATACTAACCACAACATACAAAGTCATTCACAACTCTGCCCCGAGCTACATCACCAATCTTGTCTCCAAATATCACCCAAATCGTCCTCTCCGCTCTTCTCCGCTCTTCTCAAGACCTCCTACTCTCAAGCTCTCTCGTCTCCTCCTCCCATGCTTGTCTCCATGATTTCTCCAGAGCCTCTCCCATCTTCTGGAACTCGCTACCTCCACCTGTCTGGTTATCCCCTACTCTTGCTACCTTCACGTGATCCCTGAAAACTCATCTCTTCAGGAAAGCCTATCACATCTCTAACTAATGTTTTACCACTTCCATCAGCTCATTCCCCACAGTTACAACCTTTTGTACTACCTGCCCCACCCTAGTAGATTGTAAGCTCTTCTGAGCAGCGCCCTCCTAATACTCTTGTATTTTATTGTATTGTAACTGTAAGTTACAGCACGGAGGGTGACAGAACGGAGGGGGACACAGAGGAGAACAGAGGGGGACAGCAGGATGGAGGGAGACAGAATGGAGGGGGACAAGGAGGACAACGGAGGGGGACAGAACGGAGGGGGGCATGGAGTAGAACGGAGGGGGACAGCAGAACAGAGGGGGACAGAACAGAGGGGGACACAGAGGAGAACGGAGGGGGACAGCAGAACAAAGGGGGACACGGAGGAGAACGGAGGGGGACATTGAGGGGGGACAGCAGCAAAACAGAGGGGGACTGGAGGAGGATACAGGGGACAGTCAGCGGTGATCGGTGCGGCTTTGGGGCAGTTACAAGCACTGATCACTGCTGTGTAGATTTCACTAAAGCAGCTGAAAGGGGGGGGGCGGAGATAGAGAAGCGGAGAAACGGCTGTCAGGCTTTATTGAAATCTATACAGGGTGATCGGTGCTTGTAACTCCCCCTCCGCACCTGATCACCCTGACTGTCCAGGTATCGTGTGAAGCATCGGAGCATTTGCCCGAGTACAAGTACTCAGGCAAATGCTCGGTATTGGTACCGATACTAGTATTGGTATCGGGACAACCCTACTCCCAGGTCTCCTTTGTCTCCACCCCCTCACTTCCTCTGAGCACCATCCACTGTCTCTGCCCCCTACTCACCTCCCAGTATTGCCCCTTTTAGAGAATTCAGAAACAAGTATACTTTTGTTGTGCTAAGTAATTTGTATGGAAATTGTTAATGATAACAAGTAAAGCCCCATACACACTATCAGTTTTTCTGCTGAGTTAGTCCTTCAGAGTTACCAAAACCATATAATATTAGGTCAAACCTTAGGGGTTTCAATGTGTATGCAATCAGGCAGGCCCTTGCACTACATGGTTTTGGTAAATCTGAAGGATTAACTCAGCAGAAAAACTGATAGTGTGTATGGGGCTTAAGGCAGTAACTTAGAGCCCTTGCAGCCAACAATAATAGACTCCCAGCATCAATAGACCCTCCAGCATGCCCCAAACACCCATTGCCAGTACATACATTCAGTGCTAGAGGTGCCGAAACTGTGTACCGCAGCATTCTAACTTAAAAAAAAGCCCTGGCAACCAATTAATCTCCGAGAGGATTTTCCCCCTTAATGACCAGGCCATTTTTTGCGATACAGCACTGCATCGCTTTACCTGACAATTGCGCGGTCGTGCAACGGTGTACCCAAATAAAATTGTTGTCCTGTTTTTCCCACAAATAGAGCTTTATTTTGGTGGTATTTGATCACCTTTGCGCTTTTTATTGTTAGTGCTATAAACAAAGATCGCCAATTTTGAAGAAAAAACAATATTTTTTACTCTTTGCTATAATAAATAGCCCCAAAAAATGTCTTCATCAGTTTAGGCCAATATGTATTCTGCTACATATTTTTGGTGAAAAAAAAAAATCGCAATAAGTGTATATTGATTGGTTTGCACCAAAAAGTTATAGCATCTACAAATGGGACCGATTTGTTACTTTACAATTTGTCTAATTGTTGTGTTGGCTACTCACTATCACAGCTGGTGCGGTATTTCCACTCCCTTTTCATAGCGTCTACAAAAACGGGGATAGATTTATGGCATTTTTATTACTATTTTTTCTTTACTAGTAATGGCAGTGGCCAGCGATTTTTAGCCGGACTTCGACATTGCGGCGGACAGTTCGGACACTTTTGACACTTTTTGGTACCAGTGACATTTATACAGCGATCAGTGCTATACAAATGCACTGATTACTGTATAAATGACACTGGCAGGGAAGGGGTTAACACCAGGGGGCGGTCAAGGGGTTAAGTGTGGTTAAGTGTGTCCTAGGGAGGTGTTTCTAAATGTGGGGGGGGGATGGGACTGACTGGGAGTATAGAGAGATCCCTGTTCCTGATCACTAGCTACAGACAATCACACTGTACTCCCCTGACAGAACGGGGATCTGCTTAGTTTACACAGGCAGATCCCCGTTCTGCCTCTCTGTGGAACAGTCGCGGGTGGCCGGTGGATATTGTGGCCGCTGGCTATGCGCATTGGCTCTGGCACCGCGGACACGCATGCACTCCCACTGTATCTATTACACGAAGCGCCGTACCGGTACGGCGATTGGCGCAATAGAGCCGTCCTGCCGCAGTATACATTTTTTGAAGTGTATGATCACATTAATATGCTAAGTTTCTAACCTGGGGTACCACATTCTTGGGAAGAACAAGACAAAACTCCCAGATATGACTTCAAAATCTCTCTAATAGTTTGCTAACTGCAGTAACTGTAAGTTAGGTGCAAGTTTGGAGTTCTCTTTATTTATGTGTAATGATACTGGTGAATATTTCTAAAGTATGAATCAAGTTCATGATTTTGGGCCCAATCACCAAAATGTGTCTACTACATTTACATCTTGTAAACATACAAAGTGACATTTAGTACATTCCCTAATTCTTACAGCAAATATTCCTAAAATAAACAATGATTTTTTTAAGCACTTATAGATTATTAATTGTTTTCTTTTGTATATTTTCTCAACACTTTTTGCTGTTTAGTTTATAGAAAGATTGTAGTAACATGGTGTCACGGAACGTCCCACACTCCGCTTGAGTGCTTCCGTCAGTATACCACTTCCTCCCAGTCTGGACTGCTAACATGGACTATTTATTTTAGAATCAAAATTACAAGACTTTATATGCTGTTGGAACCTCCTCTAACAATACAACTGTAACCTAATTAACATGAGCTAGTTTACTAAATAATTTACCCAGACTAGGTGACTATTCAATACACATTACCATAAACATCAACACAGGGTTAATTAGAACAAATAACAATGTGTGGAATACCCTTAGAACCTGTGGTAAGCCAGACTAGACTGTTCGTCTCCTAGCCAGTCCTGGAGGCTAATGTGATCAGCTCACTCAATTAACATGGTGAGTTCAGAATCAAACTAACCCAATAATAGTCTCTACATACATCCTGGGAGATATTGTGGACAAATATTACTGTCCCATTTTAAGTAGTCCAAGATATATTTTCTCACTCACCCTGTGCCAGGATAGCACAGGGTGACTTAGACATAAGAGGTGTATGTGGAGCTGAAACAAGGGCATCCCCTACTTTCCAAGGGATTCTGAGTTCCACGGGCCCTCCCGTCACACATGGGTTATATATTTGCTTATATGTATTTTATTCTATACCCTTTATGTAGCTAGTACACATCCACTGGTAGACCTCTTTATATTTGTTTGCACTTTTTAATTGCATACAAATATTTTTTAGCCAATGTGTAGTTTTTAGATGACTAAAAATGTACCACTCTGAAAAACAATAACATATAACTTTTGTACAGAACTTGCCTGAAAAGATCAATTAGGTTTCTTGCTTCACTCTTTGGAAACAAATAAGGAATCTGATTGACCACTATGGGTAGGTTTTTAATTTAGGTAGAGAAGTTTCCTTTCCCCAGTTTTTATATAACTTACCTCATAAAGAAATGCAAGCACAGCAAGGCCTTCAGGCTTATCCACGGCCTCATCAAAGCTACTGTATAACTCTGAGTTATAGTGCACAATGTGCAACTGCAATGACAAGTGAGGCAGCATTAGTGTTAATCCATTATCATGAATTGCATGACATACAAGAAGAATGATATGTAGCGCTCACCTCTGCCATGTACCTCAATCCATCAATAGTATGTTCCGAGCCGCTAGTTTCCAGGTCAAGACCACCCCAGTGTAGGTGCATCTGTACTGCAGTATACACATGGGGGAGCCCTTTCTTAATTTTCATTGAGGATGGCAGTTGTATCTGCACTGAAACGAAGAACACAACTTTATCACAAACAGTCTTTGCTGATAACCCATTTGTTCCCTAAGGGTAAAACAGATTTTAATGCCTAAGCCTAATTTTGCAACTTTGACATGTGTTAGTAAAACCATACATATCATCATAACGACTTTTTGCATCCAGGACAATCCGGGTCCTGATCGTTAGAACGGGGCCTGCGACTCTTGGGGAGACCCTGATCTCTGTGCTGGGAGCTCGCAATGCTGCGCACTCCAAGCACTAAGGGACATATGCAAATATGCGGTCCGATGGAAAAAAGCCCAGTCCAGTGGGGCCACATATTTGCATACGGTCGGCGTGAAGGGGTTAAAACTGAACTTTAGAAATGATCTTTATTGCATACTTGTACATTGGTCCAGCTTGACACAATGTAAAGTATGAATATCTCACACTTGATGAGCTGCTTGTGAAGATAACAATCACTGTTGAGGTCTCTGTTACCACAGTGATAGCAGCATTTTCTGTGCGGGCAGCTTCCCCTCTGCACACTGACCACAGTAAGTCCCCAGCTTGCCACTGCTTCCTTTCATAGAAATGCTCTGTATTTTTTTCAATGAATACATGGCATTCTCTGATTGGACAATTTGTATAATTACTGCCCTTCCTTTTCACATCGTCCAATCAGAGAATGTTTTGTATGCATTGAAAAAGATGCAATGCATTCTGCGAACTGTGGCAGTGCTGAGCTAGCAACCACCTGTGGTCACTGTGCAGAG
Organism: Aquarana catesbeiana; assembly: GCF_042186555.1. Lineage (NCBI taxonomy): Eukaryota > Metazoa > Chordata > Amphibia > Anura > Ranidae > Aquarana > Aquarana catesbeiana. Next base: position 180,753,069 of record NC_133333.1, read on the forward strand.
GAAAGCCACTTACACAGAACCCCATCAGGATAGGAAACATCATAATGTGTTTCCCCCCAAAAAAAGGCCTACCCCGATAATAAGACCTAGAGGGATTTTCGGGGAGGGCTGTAATATAAGCCCTACCCTGAAAATAAGCTCTAGTTTAAGTTGGTTGTGCAATTCTACAGTCCAATCTCCTGCACTAGTACATGTCTGTGTGGCGCAGTTTGGCACTCAGGCGATCTTCTCTTCTCTCAGCTGTCAGCGGGGAATCTTGGCCCTCCTCCCTGCATTGCTCAGAGTGGGAAAGACAGCTCGGGGTGGGCCATGGAAGTGCCAAGTAGGCAGGCCGCCATCAGGGGGGTACAGTCCACACTCATATAAGGGGCCCGGTCATCCCAAGGGGCCCAGATGTGCCGAGCGACTTGGGCCCCCAAGGTATTTCCATCTGCTGCCTGACAGCCACTTTCGGTCACTCCGTCACACTTCCAGGTTGCCGGGGTAACGTCAAGCTCACTCCTCACTGCACCGCCGATTAGACGCCTTGAGATGCACTTCTGCTGGGATTGGTGGAGGGGGAGGTGGGCGGAAAAGTTTCCGCCCACCTCCCCCTCCACCAATCGCAGCAGAAGTGCATCCGGAGGCTTCTAATCTGCGGCACCTGTGAGGAGTGAGCTTGGCGTTGCCCCGGCAATCAGGAAGTGTGGTGGAGTGACCGAAAGTATGGAGGGTCTCAAAGGAAGAGAACTGAAAGGAGGGGCTCCTGCTGGTCTCATCTGATGTTCTCCTCCTGCCGCTCCCCCCAGTGCCTATTTTCCTTCACATCACAAGTGGTAGAGCTGCAGTCTGCAGACATTGAGGAAATCAAGCGGCAGGAGAAGACAGAGATTGCTGCTTACATTCCACAGAGCTCATCCCCGCAGCAGATGGAGGAGATGGGGAGCAGAGTGCTGAGGAGGGATCAGAGGTGATTGGCAGGAAGAGCTCTCCCTGACACGACCCTCCAGTCATCAACATGCAATGACAGGGCTCCTTTCTACCTCTTTCTGCATCGATGTCCTGGCTCCTCCCCTCTACAGATTCTGGTGAGTAGCTGTGTCTGTACACACATGTACTAAGTGGAATGTTAATGTTAGGCCCCTTTTACACTGGGGCGGTGGGTGCGTCGGGGGTAAAGGCGCCGCTGTTTTTAGTGGCGCTTTACCGTCAATTTTGCGGTGCTATTTGGCCGCTAACGGGGTGCTTTTAACCCACACTAGTGGCCAAGAAAGGGTTAAAACACCGCTGCGGTTTGCCAGCAGTTCGGCTGCACTGCCCATTGATTTCAATGGGCAGGGGCACTTTAGGAACAGTGTATTCACCACTCTTAATGCGCTGCAAAGATGCTGCTGGCAGGACTTTTTTCCATCCTGCCAGCACACCACTCCAATGTGAAAGCCCTCGGTGTGAAAGCCCTCTTTGCAGGCGATATTTTTAGCGTTACAGCCCCTGCAAAGCGCCTCAGTGTGAAAGGGGTCTTACAGGTAGTGTCTGAATTACTTTGATCTCACAATTTATGTATCTCCCCCCCCCCAGGTAACTTTTCATGTGGGTCTGCTAATTATAGAATCTGTCCTGTTAGGCTACTTTCACACTGAGGCCTTTTTTAAAGGCGTTTTTTGTGCTAAAAATAGCACCTGTAAACTGCCTTCTCTGCAGCCCCAGTGTGAAAGCCCGAGTGCTCTCACACTGGAGCGGTCCGCTTGCAGGACAGGAAAAAAAATTCCTGCAAGCAGCATCTTTGGGGTGGTGCGGGAGCGGTGAATACACCGCTCCTAAACCGCCCCTGCCATTGAAAACAATGGGCAGCGCTGCCAAAGCGCCTGCAAAGCCATTCAGCAGCAGCACTTTGCGGGCACTTTTAGCTCTTTTTTGCCGAAAAGCGCCCGAAAAGTGCAGCTGAAACGATGGTAAAGCACCGTTAAAACTAATGGGAGGGGGGCCAGGCCTAAAGTTGTGTAAGGGGCTTCAAAATTTCTGATGGCTGCCCTGGACTCAGGGCTCAGCTCTCCTCTTCTCCCAGGTGTCAGAGGGATGTCGCCCCCTCCTCCTTCTGCAGTGCTCGAAGAGGTGGAAGACAGCTCAGGCAGGCCATGAAAGAAGGTATTTGCATGGTTTCATTGCAGAAACACACACCTTTTGCATTATGTGATCCATAGAATGGATTTTGGCCTTTTGCAACCACTGGGAAGACAGCACATTGCATGGTAATCGCTACCCCGAAAATAAGCCCTAGTGTGTTTTTGGCTAACAAAATATTATAAGACCCGGGCTTATTTTCGGGGAAACACTGTAGAATTCATTGTAGTGGTTCTGACCACTACAGTGATTATCAGCTTCCCCAGCTGCTCAACAGGTATGAGATATGCACACTTACATTCTGCCAAGCTGGACCAATGTAGGTATGCATTAAAGAACCCTCCCCTCTGTTCTTGCTACAACCCCCTTTTGGGCTGGAGGTTAGAGTGTTGTTACGATTTTTGGAACAATGACTAGCATTATGCCCTTCTCTTTCTTTTTCTTTTAGTATCTCTTTGTGGTGATGGGTGCCTGGGTGGGCACACACAGTCTAATAACATAAATGAGTGTGGTATTCTTATATCCGAACTTACTCTGTTTTTTTCCTTTGTTACTTGTTTAATGGAAGTTTTTTCCTTCCTGTTTGATTTCTCTGATTGTGCATATACATTATTGTACCCATTTGTTGCTTCGGTATGTATGGAATTTACAAGCTTTAATACTCCAGTGCTGTGACAAATCCCTTTGTATAAGCTGTTTGTTGGACAGTATGTCGCCTCTGTATTGGCTTGACAGGTGTAATTTGTATGTGCATTTTTTTCAACAAACAAAGTTTTAAAAAAAAGGTATGCAATAAAGGTAATTCCTGAAGTTAAACTGTTAAATTGTTATTTGGAGCCACCCTTGAGAAATCTCTTCATTGCCTCCTTTCTTTTCTCTTGGCAGGTGTGTCTCAAGGGTAAGGCTACATAAGAAATCCTCTTAGGCCCCATTAAACTTATTCCTGTGTCAAAAACATTTATTTCATGTATAAAGAGGCAAGCACACGCCCTTAAGTCTCAAAGAGCAGGAGAAACAATGTTGCCTTTAGTTGCCAAAGGTGCATGTAAAAGTGCCTACAGAAATAGAGAAAAAGTGTAAATACCTAAACCAAGGAAGATGCCTGCTGCGGTTCAGCATCTTCCTTGGTCTAGGCATTTACAAATTTTCTCTATTTCTGTAGGCAATTTGTAAATGCCTAGACCAAGGAAGATGCCCAACCTCAGCAGGCATCTTTAACATATTCTGCTAATATGTGATTCTCTCTCCAGAGGCATAAGTAGGCGCATTTTCAAATTGAGAACATGCATGTTTGTACAATCATTTTAGAAAACTGGTTCAACACCAAGGTCAACTCAACAGGTAAGAGAAAGTTATAAAAATAGTATTGCCAGACTTTATTAACTCTTGTCATTGATCTGGTAAGGAAAGTATGTAAGCAAACCTGTCTCCATGAATACTGACCACTCCAAATTAAAATCATGTAGAGTCACCATTAAGTTTGCTGTCTGAACCCATTACCACCCCTGACAGCTATGATTTTAATAGAGGTTGAACAGCTTTCTTTTTAAAATACGAAATACAAGTGATGGTTAGACTCACAGAGAGAATACAAAGCATCAGAAGCTTGTGTCATTGACGTGGCATCCCTGGGCATTTGGAACACTTACCTATTAATAGCAAGATATAACCTAAATGTTGTATTCAGAGTTCATGCTAATGCCCCACAAAGCCATGCCTGCCCACTGCACATGGGTATGTATTGAATTTTTTAGCTAGACTACCAGACCTTTGTAGACAATTGACGGGATCAGAATTGCATGCCAAGAACCCTTTTTGTTACTTTTTTTTTTTAATAAGTTTATAGGAATACTATACATGAATGTATTCTGTGATTTTGAATTTAGTGCATATATACTATATTTATGAACTATTTAAAAAAAAAACACTGACAGCTTAATCCTTTTAGTCAATGTTTTACTTTGGGTGGCGTTAATATGCAAGCCCTTAAAATATATATTTGGCTGGTTAAAAACAGAACTGCTTGTACTTTGCCATCATTGTACCTTTTAAGCAAATAGTGTTCCTTTTAAACAAATAGTAAAGAGTTTTGTTGTCCGCTGCTTACAATTTTGGCAGGATCAGGCCACTTTGGCAAAGCATTTGGGGGTCACCAGAATGGGAAATTTTAGTCAATATTTTTCAAGGGCAAGGAAAGGGTGTAGTTTCAGGTGTCTGTCACAAATATGCAATATCGGTTGCTAAAAAATGAGTGCTGACATATACACTATACAAAGTGGAAGCTTCTGTTCTCTGATTGGTCAAAATCATATCAAATAACTGCTGCATGTGCCTAATGTTGGATGTGCCTAAAATAAGAATTCACTAGGGTGAAGGCGGTGCCCGTCTGTTCGGAATTGACCAAAGTTGAGCACAGGGTGTAATAGCTCTGGGGAGGCTGTATATTGCATATATTCTACATAGATAAACAGTACATAGAGATTGTGGATAATCCTGTTTGAGTTCCTTTGGTGAACTTTAGTTGCTGACTTACCTGAATGACCGTTATTGGTGATTGCGAAATCTCCATGCAATGGCCCATCATACCCTTCAAGTTCAAATAAGGACATTTTATTGTTGTACACAACTTTCTTTTTTTGGATGTCAATGGGAGATTGGTGTTTTGCTCCACATAGCACATACTTTTTTGCCCAGTTTGCTTCATCCACCTCTCCTTCTGTCAAAGGTGTATAAAATAGTCAGTTAAATAGAATCATAACCTGTGTATGTTAAATGAAATTATATTATCATAAATAGCTGAACTACTGTACTATTCTACTGTAAAAGCTGTTTGCCTCCATGGGGTAAGTCTCCACAGGAAGGTGCTAATAGCTATAGTGGTTAGTCGAGTATATATTATGGTCATATGTTTAAGCTGGTCAGCTTAGCTCTGAAGAAAGGGGTATGCCTCTAAAACATATAAATAGAAAAGTGACGGCAGAAAAAGACTGAGTAGTCCATCGAGTCTGTCCATTTTATTTATTTATTTATTTATTAACTGGGGTTTTTTTTGTTTTTCATTAACATTGTTGTCTGACTATAGCTCTATGTTTATCCCAAACATGTTTGAAGCCATTTACTGTTGATTGTCTCACTACCTCTGTTGGTAGTTTATTCCAATCAGCAACTACCCTTTCAATAAAATAATACTTTCTAAGAGTCGTTTTGAACTTTCCTACAGCTAGTTTGAGGTAATGTCCCCGTGTTCTTGATTTTGATTAAATATTGAAAAAACTGCCTTCCTGAACCTTATTCACCCCCTTGACGTATGTGAAAGTTTCAGTCATGTCTCCCCTTTCCCTTCTTTTTCTTTCAGACTGTACATATTAAGTTCCTGAGGTCGCTCTCGATATGTTTTATCCCCCACTTCATAGTGCCCTGATGAAGTCACGTGACATAATGCATAGGGAGTGGCCGGATATCGAATGAACCGGAAGTGATGTAAGAGGTGTCTGCAATGCTGTATATTCCACATTTCTGCTGCTTTTTACCTTTTTCTTTGTAAGTGTCCATTTGGCTATTTTATAAATTCATCATTTAAACGGTTTGCACTATGGGAGATACTTTTTTTATCCCCTTATATCCCCGTTTTCCGTGAATGGCTGTGAATCCGGAACCCATCATTTGGAATACACTATTTGGAGAAACACCACTGGCTATCACTGTCTCTAAAGGTCAGGAGAGCCATAGATGTCCCCCAGCTAAGCTGATTGCCAACGCTCTATATACTTCATATTGAGGTAAGGGTCCAGAGAGCATTAAGTGGTGTTTATGAAGATCCCCGATTGAAGATACCCTTTGATGACACGTTCAGCACTTTATTTATTTATTTGTTTATTTTAAACACAGTGGACTATTATTATACTATATAGTTCTATATATTTGAGCTATCTGGGACTTCATGCTGATTTGCACAGTTTGTTTATCTATCTATTAGCTATTTGCACGTTACGTTATTTACACAGGAGTTTATTTTGTATCTTGCAATATTTATTGTCATCTTGCACAGTACACTTCATTGCATAAATTTGCACAGGAATTCTATTTTGCACAGGATTATATTTTACATAGATTTTTTCATTTGTTCACAGGTAACATGCATTTATTCTATTAAGTTGTGCTGATCATTTTTTAATCCTACACCAATTTTGTGCACTGTATACACTTTAGGTCTAGCTGCAATTTTTATTAGATTAGTTTGATTCACTTGATAGCGGGAGGGACTACACTGACTAATAAACTACAACTACCATATTCCAGATGGCAGATGGACTTGTAGTTTCTATGGTTTTGGGGGGGGGGGTGCTGATGAGCGCTCTCATAGTCCATTGACATGTCCTCCCTCTTTCAAACAGATAGCCTGTACAGAGGTATGAGCTGAAAGCTGGAGGACATGTCTGCAAAAGCGCCCACATTACACCTGTGATCTACTGATTGTGGGTGCAATGCTTTCCAGATTTCTTCAGGAAAAGTTAATAAATGCATATTTATTTTTTCTACAAAGGTGAACTTATCCTTTAAACCCAAAGGTGAACATTTATCATATTTCAGCTTACCAATTCTTAGATATGTTGGCTGCATTTGTTGTCTTTTTTTAGGTTTCTTTCCCTTAAAGTCGAACTATAGGCAAAACTTTTTTTACCATTTTGGATAGAATAAGGGAGAGTTATAACACCTGTCAGATTTTTTTTTTTTTCTTTTTGCTATTCCCTTCACTTTCTGTCCCATAACCAAACAGAAAGTGAGAGGGAATCCCTGCAAATGAAGGGCATTCCTTGGGGACCCCCAGGTCACGAGAACTAGTGTCCCCATTGGAAGATTTCCCCTCTATTACTTTTCTGGAGACAACCCAAATTTTGGGATTTTCGTTCGCTGACATCCGCCGCTCCACAGAAGAGGCTGGAGGGTTGGCTCAGGTCTGCTTGAAAAACTGACAGACGGACCTGATCGGACAGCCCGTGTGAAAGGGGCCTTACACTCTCCTCCCCAATCCTTCTATATTGGTTACACCTTAAACATATGATCTATAACTACAATGTCCTGTGATGATAAAGCTGACCTGTATCTAACTATAGAGCCCTGGCATGACAATGACCTGTATGAATATGTAATTGGATACTTATAAAATGCACAATCTGCCAATTTCTACTGATACATCTGTGACTTTGTTAAATCTTATAAATAAAGAATTTGAAAAAAATCTAAAAAGCTCTGGAGATGCCCGAAGCTTTTTTTTTACTTCTGGTCAGATGTGTTGAGCATGGTTAACATGTTTTTTCACACCACATTTCTTCTAGACCCTAAATTGTACCTGCTTAGCTTAATGGATGACGAGTTGATTCTGCTCATGGTGTGGACACCTGTACACAGGACAGTCTTTCAATGTGGATGGGGGAATTGCTACCAATGAGCTATTGTATTCTGCCATAGAAGGGGTTGTCCAGATAAATTTGAAAAACTGTGGAGGGATTGACTAAAAGTTCCTGGTCTAGCCCCTCTCATTAATTACTATTAGACTAATATCCCAAAATAGCTTGACCTCTTTTGTTTTTTACTTCCTGGCACCCCTTGGGTTGTCTGCACTAGTTGGGGTGATAGACCTCTTCATATCTTCTTTGTTGTTGTGCTACATCTGCTCTCACAGATATATCTCTTTTATATGACAGCTGCTAAATTAATAGGAGCATATCCTGTCAATATATATAATATACAGTGTTTACTAATCAATGGACAACAGATGAAGGCTAATGTATGTTTCTGAGAAGTTAAGTATAGTTATCATTTTTGTATTTATATTTTTTGTGGTTGGGGGGAGGAGAAGGGAGGGAAGGTGACTAAACCATACTGGTCGCATTTGTTAGTGCACTACAAAAAATGTACCTGGTTTAAAAAAATATAATAGACAATTGAATAGACACTTATTGTGGACAATCATTTTCACTGGATTGAATGTAAAGATATTAAAAAACAAGTGTACGATTGAAAGAATATTCACTGAAATTAATATTTCCAAAAATTAAATTTGGCTCCAAATAAGACATAAAATTGATGTGTGTGATCTGTGTGTGAGATCAGTTTCAGATCCAGCAAGTGAAGAAAGACTCAACAGGAACAGGCTTTCTCACCCCTGAGACAAACAAAGATTTAAACTTATGCTGGCAACTATTTTTTTTTTCAATGAAAAGGCACAAAAGCATGATTACCCAAACATGCAGGTTAATGTTAATAAGTTATGGCCAGATACCTCAAAATCCTCTATATAACAGTAATTCATCTGTTAAAAAGCAAAAGCAGCAATGAATAAATGGAAAAATTAGAAAGGACAATTGATCAATATTTGTTATCAATATTGAAAACAAATTTAATACAAACTTGTTATATGAGTCCTTGTATATGCTACTCTTTTCTGTTCTATGCAATCCCAATTGGCAGAGCTGACAATTAAGAATTAATGCTTTTTGGCAATCCCATACTATAAAAACATATCGGTTTACTCATTATCATTAGACAGTATAAATACAATGTTAAACAATACACTATAGAATAACAAGGTTATCATTTTTCATAGTTACCCTATAAAGGATAGACAAAGAACCCAACAAAAAGTTACAGACTTATTTGTGTTATTCTCACATAGGTCTTACCTTGGTATGTCCATTCCACTACATGGGAGTGACAAATGAAGAAGAGAGAGAGAAGTATATAGAAGCTCAGCTGCATGGAGCACCTCATGGCTGGTATAGTGTGTGTGTGTGTCTCGTAGGATGGTGACCTGGCTTATATTCTACAGCTCTGTATGTGTAAATACCAATTTAAAAGTCTGCAAACGATGATTCTCCCTCCCACTCTACAAATAGGCCAGCCCACCCCACCCACCCACTTCTCTCTTCTATTTACCTAGATAGAGGAAAGAGAGTTCATATAACTCGCAGATCTACCCATAAGAGGCTTTAATTGATTGACACACAGAAGCTGGTTAGGTTTTATTAGCCTGGTTTATGGAGTCGGTGTCATCACCCCACCCTGTGCTGTGTTCTTAACCTACCTGGGAATCACTGGTCTAATGCCTACTTTATGTGCACAGCTCCCAGTTACTGGAACTAACTAAAATAGAACCACTGGAGCAAAATGTGCCTTTGGCACAATATTGAGAGATATGTAGTTGTTGTGGCAAAACAGAGGACATAAATATAATGCAAGTGTAACACAGGGCATTGTTACTGACAGCAGAACTCTTTTCCTTCCACAAGATGGCAGTGACAGCTGTGCCTTGTTTAGCTAGTGACTGACTTAATGCTGGAGTGCTCAGTGAGATGTAGTCTAGAGGAGAATTCGAGCCACAACCATCACTGGGAAGCAACTACCCATGTACACCTGAGAGCAGGAGGGGTCACATAAAAAAGAAAGTCCAGGATAGAGCGGTGCAGTTGGGGAGTGCACCAACCGGAGTAGGAAGAGGAAAAAGTGCTGCGTTATGTTGTGTTTGTCAATTGGTTCCTATGTTGACTTTGCTGGAAACTTGTTCCTAAGAGCCAGGAGGCTGAACTAGATAGAGTTCGCTTCATGATCAGCCATTCCGGGGCTCACCCCAAGATGCTTGCTGTGATCCATTGATCAGATCCGCTGAGAATCCTGCTGCTATCATCGGCCAACTACAGGGAAGAGGACCCCCCCCATTCATCTAACCAACCACCATGAGAGGATTATTGAGGAAGAAATTGCTGAGAGGGTCACAGACCCTATGTTGCATGCATCCATCCTCAAACAACTTACAGTCACAGACACCACACCTGCTGCTCTGTGAATTGCTCATGCTGTTTTAGACAGGGTCTAACACAGTCCTGTTGTCTGTTCTGTACCCCACAGTGCTGACATGCTCACCCTTCTGTTTAACTACTGCAGTCGTGCCCACCATTACACCTGACTATTACAACTGTGCCCACCATTATATCTAACTATTATCACTGTGCACATCTTGGCACCTGGCTGCTCCAATTGGGCCTGCCTCTTCTAAGTATCCATCTTCATCAAAAGAGTCCTCTCTTTCATTAGGCTCAACCTCCTTGATGCATTGCTGCAACAACCAATTCACTGGGAAATCCTCAATACATTGCATGCCAATGTTCTTAAATGGCCCCAGCACAGCCAGCAGAAGATCCATCACAAAGACTTATCCAAACCACTCTATCCAGAGGGCATAACTGTGTTTAACTCTATTTCTTTATCTTGCAGGCCTAAACCTAGCCCCTTTATTTGAGAGCTCTCAAGTGGCATAGCTGGTCCATGTTCTGTTACTCATGTTTGGTCACTTGGGGTGTTTCATCTCATGTGGAGAGCTACTGTTTATGGGGTTACAGTATATGCTGGAGTCAGAATTTCCTATAAGAAGTTATACTGCTAATAAACTCTGTTAGACTTTTATGACTTTAACCCACCAATACAGTCTGTTTACCTACAGTATTAAAGAGCTGTGCTTGTGTGCCTGCTGAAGCTTACAGAAAGGTATACTGGTGGTGTCAGTGAGGGTGAGGCCTCACATAGGGCTGGACCAGAGCAGAAGCCCCAAATTACCAGTGGCTCCTGGGGAGGTAGTGCTACATAAGCATTGGCATTGTTCTAGAAATTTCTGTTAGTTCCACATATACACGAATAATAAAATTCAGTAAGAACTAACCTCAGCACAATCATTAACAAAAACATCTCCCATTACATATGGTTTTGCACACACTGAATATAGCCAGAGAGCTAACACTTTATCTTAGCCTACACTTAAGAAGAACTTCATTAAAATAACCAGCAGCCAGCAACTGTTCAGACAATGAAAATGTTGGTGAGAAGTATGTCATGTCCAATATAATATACTGTACATAATATAGGAGTCTGTAAGGTATAGTGCAGGGATCAGGGGTGAGCAATTCACAGAGTGCCAGGGTCAGGATTACGTAATGAACAGAGTGCTGCAGTCAGTGTTCGTTTTAGGAATATATAACACAGAGTCCAGGGGTCCAGGGTTTGTAATGCAATATGTTCAAGGATCAGGAGTAGGTAACACACAGAGTGCTGTAATCAGTGCTAGGTTTAGGGGTACGGTACATGACTCATAGAGAACAGGGTCCAGGAGTATATAATGCACAGAATGCAGGGGATAGGAGTGTGGAATGCACAGAATGCATGGGGTAGGAATGTTATGCACAGAATGCAGGGAACAGGAGTGCTATGCACAGAATGCATGGGACAGGAATGTTATGCACAAAATGCAGGAAGGTGTGAGTGTGTAATGCACAGTATGCAGGAGACATGAATGTGTAAAGCAAAGTCTAATTAAAATTAGACTTGAGAAACTTAACATTAATAAATCACCGGGACCAGATGGCTTGCATCCGAGGGTACTTAGGGAACTCAGTCAGGTGATTGCCAGACCGTTGTTCCTAATTTTTACAGACAGTCTATTGACTGGAATGGTACCAGCTGATTGGAGAAAAGCCAATGTAGCACCAATATTTAAAAAGGGCCCAAAAAACATCCCTGGGAATTACAGACCAGTTAGCCTAACATCAATAGTATGTAAACTCTTGGAGGGGATGATAAGGGACTATATACAAGATTTTAGTAATAAGAATGATATCATTAGCAGTAATCAGCATGGATTCATGAAGAATCGTTCTTGCCAAACCAATCTATTAACCTTCTATGAGGAGGTGAGTTGCCATCTAGATAAAGGAAGGCCCGTAGACGTGGTGTATCTGGATTTTGCAAAAGCATTTGACACAGTTCCCCATAAACGTTTACTGTACAAAATAAGGTGCGTTGGCATGGACCATAGGGTGAGTACATGGATTGAAAACTGGCTACAAGGGCGTGTTCAGAGGGTGGTGATAAATGGGGAGTACTCAGAATGGTCAGGGGTGGGTAGTGGGGTTCCCCAGGGTTCTGTGCTGGGACCAATCCTATTTAATTTGTTCATAAACGACCTGGAGGATGGGATAAACAGTTCAATCTCGGTATTTGCAGACGATACTAAGCTAAGCAGGGCAATAACTTCTCCGCAGGATGTGGAAATCTTGCAAAAAGACCTGAACAAATTAATGGGGTGGGCGACTACATGGCAAATGAGGTTCAATGTAGAAAAATGTAAAATAATGCATTTGGGTGGCAAAAATATGAATGCAATCTATACACTGGGGGGAGAACCTCTGGGGGAATCTAGGATGGAAAAGGACCTGGGGGTCCTAGTGGATGATAGGCTCAGCAATGGCATGCAATGCCAAGCTGCTGCTAATAAAGCAAACAGAATATTGGCATGCATTAAAAGGGGGATCAACTGCAGAGATAAAACGATAATTCTCCCGCTCTACAAGACTCTGGTCCGCCCGCACCTGGAGTATGCTGTCCAGTTCTGGGCACCAGTCCTCAGGAGGGACGTACTGGAAATGGAGCGAGTACAAAGAAGGGCAACAAAGCTAATAAAGGGTCTGGAGGATCTTAGTTATAAGGAAAGGTTGCGAGCACTGAACTTATTCTCTCTGGAGAAGAGACGCTTAAGAGGGGATATGATTTCAATTTACAAATACTGTACTGGTGACCCCACAATAGGGATAAAACTTTTTCGCAGAAGAGAGTTTAATAAGACTCGTGGCCACTCATTACAATTAGAAGAAAAGAGGTTTAACCTTAAACTACGTAGAGGGTTCTTTACTGTAAGAGCGGCAAGGATGTGGAATTCCCTTCCACAGGCGGTGGTCTCAGCGGGGAGCATTGATAGCTTCAAGAAACTATTAGATAATCACCTGAATGAACGCAATATACAGGGATATGTAATGTAATACTGACACATAGGTGTCCTTTTATGAAAGTGCGGTAAAATACCGCTTTTCAGTTCTCAGGCATTCTCAGAGGAGATCGCTCTCCTCTGAGTGCCTGTTTATGAAAGTGTGTAGATCGCTTCTCATGTTGAGTTGAGGAGCGATCTACAAACGCCGGGAACTCCTGAGAATGGCTCCTCTCACTGTAATCTCGTGTGATATAGCGGGATTACAGTATGAGGAACCATAAAATACAAAAGTTTAACACAAATCAGCACATTATTCCCCAACATATTAATAAAATAATAAAGATAAATTCCCCCTACACAATATACATTAACCTAATTATAAAAAAAAACATTGTTTTTATCAATATTTAAAGATCATACATGTTCCTATTTAAATGTGAATGGTGTATAGTAAATGAATGTAATGCACATATGTAATGCAGCTATACACCATTCATATAAATGCAAAATACATTTATAATCATTAAAAAAATAATTTTAATAAAGTATACAAGTATAAATATTTATTAATAAATTAAAATAAAATATATTTCATTATAGATAAACATAAAAATTGATAAACTGGTGCGATGCGAGAACACTGCGAATCCACTGCGGGTTCCCGCATCGCACCGACTCGCATGTCAGTTCACACTTCCATATGCGAATCGCTGGGGAGTGTCAATACATTGTTAAGGACACCCCCAGATCAGCTTGCATATCGCACTGCGAACTGACAGTTCGGACATGAATCGGATCGCATATGTGTGAACACACATGCGATCCGATTCTGGTCCGAACAGAAAAAAGGGTTCTGTGCGTGTTTGCACCGAATGCGGTGCGATATCAGCCATACTATCTGTACAGCTGATATCGCACCACACAGACATCGCATGTAATGTGAATGGCAGTGTGCTGCAAATAACATGCGATGCCTGTGCGATGTCCGGCATCGCACAAGTGTGAACTGGGCCTAAAAGTTAACACCCCCAAATCAGTTCGCATATCGCAGTGCGATCTGCAAACTCGGACAGTAATCGAATCGCATGGGTGTGAACACCCATGCAATCCGATTCTGCTGTGGACCAAAAAAAGGGTCCTGTAAGAGTTTGGTCTGAGGGCAATGCAATTTAGCAATACTATCTGTATGGCTGAAATCGCATCGCACAGAGATCGGATGTGATTTTGCACTGCGGTGCGAATCACATCCGATCTCGGACACCGCAGCAGTGGGAACTGGCCCTAAATCATATTGCATTTGCACCAAAATGGTACAGGACCCTTTATTTGGTCCGCACTGGAATCGGATCGCATGGGTGTGAACACCCATGCGATCCGATTCCTGCACCATTACATAGTTCGCACTGCGATCTGTGAAATGATCTGGGGGTGTCATTAACTTTACATTGACACCCGCAGTGGTGCGCAGATGTCAATGTAGGTGCGATGTGAAAACCCGCACAGGAATCACGCTGGTTCACGCATCGCACAAGTGTGAACCCAGCCAGAGACGTGAACATCTAAAAAAAAAAAATATATATATATATATATATATATATCTATATATAGATACATCTATATATAGATATATATATATATCTATATATATAGATGTATCTATATATAGCTATATATATAGATACATATATATATATATATATATATACACACTATAAATTCCTATCCTGCTGGTTTTGGGGTGTGTAATGGTGGGGAAGGTGTGCTCTGACTGTTTGGTGAAAGAAAGAAGTCAAAAGACTTCTTTCTTTCTCCAGAATATCAGCCAGTTTCAGGCTTCTCACTCTGATTCTCCACTTCTGAAATGGTGAATCAGAAAGTGAGAATTCTGTCACAGATCGCCAGTGAGATGTGGAGATCGCACCTTCATAAACTGGCCGTTTCTGTGAATTCTCACTCTGCTGAGATAATCAGCGGAGAACATGTTCTCCACTGATTATCTCAGTTTCATAAACTGGTAAAGCGCTGAGATCAGCGGTGAGACTCGGGATCGCCGCTGATCTCAGTTTCATAAAAGGACACCATAATCACACACATAGGTTGGACTTGATGGACTTGTGTCTTTTTTCAACCTCACCTACTATGTAAAGTAAGAGTACAAAACAAGCACAGTGTAGAAGTTAGGGGTCAATACAATCTATATAGAGGAATCAGGACCACCTTCTTCCTGCTGGTGATACCTCTAGTGATGCAGCCTAGAATTCTATTTGCATTTCCAACTGCATGGCCACACTGCTCATTTTGTAATCATCTGACATAGGTACTCCCAAATCTATTTACGCTGTAGTACTGGCCTACACTATATCCCCAATATTCTACTCTATTAAGGGATTCTTTTTCCCTATGTGCATTTTTAACATTTAGAAGCATTAAACTGCAGTTTCCACTGATTTGACCAATCTTCGAGCAATGCCAAATCATGTTCCATATTAGACATCTCCAAGGATATCAACCCTATTGCACACCTTTATGTCATCAGCAAAAAGACATACCTTACCCACCAAAGCCTTATTTATATCACTTACATATGGATTAAATAGAACAAGACCTATTACAGAGCCTGGTTCAGTACTTTACTAGTAACTGGTCTCTGTTACAAATGAACACCATTTACAACCACACTCTATCCTTTAGCCAACAGCATATCTACAGAACCACCCAGGGTTAAGTCCTAGCTTGCACAACTTTTTGATTAGATCATTATGTGGAGCTGTATCGAATGCTTTGTTGAAAACAAAATAGGCACCACCCTGGTCCAAAACATTAAAGAAAAGCCATGCTGCTTTGGGTCCAGCAAATTTAGTGTTTTTAGGTTATCAATGATCCTTCTTCCTATGAGTAATTCCATTTTCTTGACTACAACAGATGTTAAACTCACGGGCCTGTAATTGCTAGCTTCTACCTTGTTGCCCTTCTTGCGGATACCGTAGGCACAATATCAGCTGTCTGCCAGTCACAGGGAAATTCCCCCTGAAGAGATTGATTAAAAAGATCTGTTATGGCCCAACAACTATACCTCAAAGTTCTCTAAGAACTCTGGGGTGAATACCACCCAGACCCAGTGGCGTCACTAGGGTTGGTGTCACCTGGTGCGATAAAACATGGTGTCACCCCCCCTCCTGCCTAGGCTGCCCAGCACCCTGCAGGCAGCGCACGATCACGGGGCGCACCCAAAACCAGCCCCTGTAAATGATAGTATAGGGTGGTATAGTGACAGGTTAGGATAGTATAGAATAGTATAGTGGCAGGTTGGGGTGGTAAAGGACAGGTTGGGGTGTCACAGGGCAGGTTAGGGTATTATAGAAATTTAGAAGAAGCGACCTGTCGCAATATGATGTATCAATCAAAATTAACATAAATCACATGGTATAAGTAAGTAAGATTTTTTTATCAGTTTATGCTTAATAATCGTGGTCTACCCCTAAGGGTTAATGACATCAAATTAAATCCAAATCAATCCTATTAATTCACATGCAATTTCCTTATCCTTAATGACATGCTTCATTTAAAGTCCCACTTTTCTTCTCCTAATTGTTCATAGGATATTATAGAGTGGTATAGTGGCAGGTTGGGGTGGTATGGGGTAGGTTGGATTGGTATATTGGCAGATTGGGGTGGTACAAGGCAGTTCGGGGTGGTACAGAGCAGGTTGGGGTGACACAGGGCAGGTTAGGGTATTATAGAGTGGTATAGTGGCAGGTTGGGGTGGTATGGGGTAGGTTGGATTGGTATATTGGCAGTTTGGGGTAGCACAGGGCAGTTTGGGGGTGGTACAGGGCAGGTTGGGGGTGGTACAAGGCAGGTTAAGGGTGGTACAGGGCAGTTTGGGGTGGTACAGGGCAGGTTGGGGGTGGTATAGGGCAGGTTGGGGG
Source organism: Aquarana catesbeiana (assembly GCF_042186555.1). Classification (NCBI taxonomy): domain Eukaryota; kingdom Metazoa; phylum Chordata; class Amphibia; order Anura; family Ranidae; genus Aquarana; species Aquarana catesbeiana. Next base: position 180,769,908 of record NC_133333.1, read on the forward strand.
TGGTATAGGGCAGGTTGGGGGTGGTACAAGGCAGGTTGAGGGTGGTACAGGGCAGGTTGGGGGTGGTACAGGGCAGGTTGGGGGTGGTACAGAGGAGGTGGGGGTGACACAGGACAGGTTAGGGTATTATAGAGTGGTATAGTGGCAGTTTGGGGTGGTATGGGGTAGGTTGGATTGGTATATTGGCAGTTTGGGGTGGCACAGGGCAGGTTGGGGTGGTACAGGGCAGGTTGCGGGTGGTACAGGGAAGTTGGGGGTGGTACAGGGCAAGTTGGGGGTGGTACAGGGCAGGTTGCGGGTGGTACAGGGCAGGTTGCGGGTGGTCCAGGGCAGGTTGGGGTGGTCCAGGGCAGGTTGGGGGTGGTCTCGGGCAGATTGGGGGTGGTACAGGGCAGGTTGGGGTTGTTACAGGGCAGTTTGGGGTGGCACAGGGCAGGTTGGGGGTGGTACAGGGCAGTTTGGGGTGGTACAGGGCAGGTTGGGGTTGGTACAGGGCAGGTTGGGGGTGGTACAGGGCAGTTTGGGGTGGTACAGGGCAGTTTGGGGTGGTACAGGGCTGGTTGGGGTTGGTACAGGGCAGGTTGGGGGTGGTACAGGGCAGTTTGGGGTGGTACAGGGCAGTTTGGGGTGGTACAGGGCAGGTTGGGGTTGGTACAGGGCAGTTTGGGGTTGGTACAGGGCAGTTTGGGGTTGGTACAGGGCAGGTTGGGGTTGGTACAGGGCAGGTTGGGGTGGCACAGGGCAGTTTGGGGTGGCACAGGGCAGGTTGGGGATGGCACAGGGCAGGTTGGGGGTGGCACAAGGCAGGTAGGGTTTTGTGACAGTGTGCTGTGCAGTAGCTTATACCATACCTCATGCTTGCAGATGAAGACCCGGGCGAATGGGCGGGGCTTTGTCCTCGGCTCTATCTCCTTCAGCTGTGGGATCAGCGTGAAGGGGTCTGTGGGAGGAGTGGAGGAGGCGGCCACACCCCCAGCTCCGCCCACCTAACCCGGCTGCCACGGGAGATATTGGAGGAGATCCCTGAGTGACAGTTGGGGAGTGTTATAGCAGCCTCCCCCACACGGCTGAATCCCCTGCTCATGCAAGCTATAGCATTTAGCGGCGGCCCTGGTGACACCCCTCTGGCGGGTGTCACCCGGTGCGGGCCGCACCCCCCGCACCCCCATAGCAACCCCACTGCCCAGACCTATTGCTTTATTAAGCTTTAAATTCTGAAAATGAACAGTCATCAACAGAACCGATATGTTCCCCCAACTTGTTGCAATTTATTTCAGAGAAAACTGAATAGAAGTAATTGTTTAAATAGTTACATAGTTACATAGTAGGTGAGGTTGAAAAAAGACAAAAGTCCATCAAGTCCAACCTATGTGTGTGATTATATGTCAGTATTACATTGTATATCCCTTTTATGTTGCGGTCATTCAGGTGCTTATCTAATAGTTTTTATAAACTATCAATGCTCCCCGCTGAGACCACCACATGTGGAAGGGAATTCCACGTCCTTGCTGCTCTTACAGTAAAGAACCCTCTACGTAGTTTAAGGTTAAACCTCTTTTCTTCTAATTTTAATGAGTGGCCAAGTATCTTAATAAACTCCCTTCCGCGAAAATTTTTTTCCCTATTGTGGGGTCACCAGTACGGTATTTATAAATTGAAATTATATCCCCTCTCAAGTGTCTCTTTTCTGGAGAGAATAAGTTCAGTGCTCGCAACCTTTCCTCATAACTAATATCCTCCAGACCATTTATTAGCTTAGTTGCCCTTCTTTGTACTCGCTATATTTCCAGTACATCCTTCCTGAGTACTAGGGCCCAGAACTGAACAGCATACTCTAGGTGCAGCCGGACCAGAATCTTGTAGAGTGAGAGAATGATCATTTTTTCTCTGGAGTTGATCCCCTTTTAATGCATGTCAATATTCTGTTTACTTTGTTAGTAGCAGCTTGACATTGCATGCCATTGCTGAGCCTATCATCTATTAGGACCCCCCAGGTCCTTTTCCATCCTAGATTCCCCTAGAGGTTCTCTCCCCAGTGTATAGATTGCATTCATATTTTTGCCACCCAAATGCATTATTTTACATTTTTCTACATTAAACCTAATTTGCCATGTAGTTGCCCACCCCATTAATTTGTTCAGATCTTTTTGCAAGGTTTCCACATGCTGCGGAGAAGTTATTGTCTTGCTTAGCTTAGTATCGTCCGCAAATACAGAGATTGAACTGTTTACCCATCCTCCAGGTCCTTTATGAACAAATTAAATAGGATTGGTCCCAGCACAGAACCCTGGGGGACCCCACTACCCACCCCTGACCATTCTGAGTACTCCCCATTTATCACCACCCTCTGAACTCACCCTTGTAGCCAGTTTTCACTCCATGTACTCACCCTTTGGTCCATGCCAACGGACCTTATTTTGTACAGTAAACGTTTATGGGGAACTGTGTTGAAATGGTAATATGGTATGGTAAATGGTTTGCTATATCCAAGTCTCCCTCAACATAAGTGTGTCCAGTTTTCATTTCAGTGATCCCATTGTGTTTTTTCCTTTTATCACTGATGTGCCTAAAAAAAAGTTTTTTTTTTCTCCTTTCTTAACCACTTCACCTCCAGATGATTTCACCAGGCTATCTTTTGCTATTCGGCACTGCACTTTTTTACCTGGCAATTGCGTGGTCATGCAACATTGTACCGAAACAAACTTTATATCATTTTTGTTTCACACACATAGAGGTTTATTTTAGTGGTATTTGATCAGCACTGTTTTTTTTAATTTTTTTAAGATATAAATGAAAAAAGACTAAAAACTTTGAAAAAAAAAATATTTATTTTACTTTCTGCTATAAAACATATCCAATAAAAATATTTTACAAAAATCTATTTTCTTGGCCAAAATGTATTCTGCTACAAAAGCCCAATAAGTATATATTGATTGGTGTGTGTGAAAGTTATAGCGCATTATAGTTATAACTATGGTTTATATACTGGAATTTAAAATTTTTTTTATTCTACTAATGGCGGCAATCAATGACTTATAATAGAGCGGCGATAGAGCGGCGGCCAATCTGACACCAACTGACGCTGGGGAGAACTGACTAATTCCAGTGACATTAAAGCGGAACTTCAGCCTATTTGTAAAGTTGCTGTGATTGGAATCCTTTCCAATGCTATAACACTATTGGACAGTAAAATGTTTTTTTTTTTAAAGATCTCTACATACCTTTTTTTTAATGTTCCCTCTCTTCTTACTGCTTGGATTTGTTAGCCGAATGACGTAGTGTGTGCTACCAATGACTCCTGGGATATCTTCGTCACAAATCCCAGGTGTCTTTAGGCAGCTTTTATTTTTTTTTTTTTCCTCCTGAGAGTTCTGTGCTTGAGAGGGCGGAGTAGGAGGGCAGTGAGGCATGTCCAGATGCTATGGATCAATCTTTGAGAGGGTGGAGAAGGGTGGAGAGGCATGTCCAATCCTTGAGAGGGCAGAAGAATGCTTCTCCGGTGGCCCAACAGAACGAGCGCCACAGAGAATGGGGAGCAGTAGGGGTTCAGAGGTGGGACAGATGAGCAGGAGGGTACAGCGGTGGGGCGGATGTGCAGGGAGGTACAGTAGTGGAAGATATGAGAAGGAGGTTCAGCAGTGGGACAGAAGAGCAGGGGGGTACAGTGTTGGGGCAGATGAGCAGGGGAGGTTCAGTGTTGGGCCAGATGAGCAGGGGGTTCAGTGTTGGGCTAGATGAGCAGGGGGGGTTCAGTGTTGGGCTAGATGAGCAGGGGGGGTTCAGTGTTGGGCCAGATGAGCAGGGGGGGTTCAGTGTTGGGCCAGATGAGCAGGGGGGTTTAATGTTGGGGCAGGTGAGAAGGGGATTCAGTTGTGGGACAGAAAAGCATGGGGGTAGAGCAGTGGGGCAGATGTTAAGCTGGTGTATTGGTGGGATAAATGAGCAGGGGGTTACAGTGGTGGAGCAGGAGGGCAGGGGGAACAGAGGTGGGGGGGAACATAGGTGAGACAAATGTGCAGGAGGTACAGTGGTGGGGCAGATGAGAAAGAGGGAACATTGGTGGGGCAGATGAGCAGGCTGGTACAGTGGTGGGGCAGATGTACAGGAGATTACAGTGGTGGGGCAGATGAGCAGAGGGTTACAGTGGTAGGGCAGATGAGCAGGGTGTTACAGTGGTGGGGCAGATGTACAGGGGGGTACAGTGGTAGGGCAGATATGCAGGGTAGTACAGTGGTGGGGCAGATGTACAGGGGGTACAGTGGTGGGGCACATGTGCAGGGTAGTGCAGTGGTGGGGCAGATGTACAGGGGGTACAGTGGTGGGGCACATGTGCAGGGTAGTGCAGTGGTGGGGCAGATGTACAGGGGGTACAGTGGTGGGGCACATGTGCAGGGTAGTGCAGTGGTGGGGCAGATGTACAGGGGGTACAGTGGTGGGGCAGATGTACAGGGGGTACAGTGGTGGGGCAGATGAGCAGGGGATTACAGTGGTGGGGCAGATGAGGAGGGGGGGTACAGTGGTGAAACAGATTTGCAGGGGGGACAGTGATCTGAAGTGTGGAGTTGCATGCATTGGGGCTGATCCAAGGCGTGAGAGTGCAGGATGTTAATTTCTCACTACTAAAGTCGTTTACAGCATTTACTTTAAAATCCTTTTCGTGATTGAGAGTGTGGAGTTGACTTTTTTGTTATAAAATCTGCATGCTCAAAAGGTTGCCTACCCCTGCTATAGGGGTTGTGCAGCATCCAGCAAAAGCTACATGTTTATGGTCCACAGTTCTCACTTTTCCAGACCCAGTAGTTTTCCACACTGTCCTTTTCCTGCAGTCTTTGAGGAAGAGATGGCTTTGTGCAAGGCAATTCAACAGAACAAATTGGCTGGGACAGATTCCTGATCTCAGACTGAAGGGCACAAACCAAAAGATTTAGACAAGCATTTCATTTGTACAAGGTACTAATTACAAAGTAGGTTGCAAGCGAATGTAAGAGTATTACCAGTGCAGTCCTTTTGAAGTAAATAGTGTGAGTCAGACCCGGCTCTGCCCACCAGTGATAACATTGAAAATGTATGTGTGACAATGAAAAATCACTTAAAATTATTAAAAATATCAATACAGCAAGTGGGTAAGTAGATATCTTACAAATCACTGCCGATAAAGAGTCTTAGTCAAGTTGGTTAAAGTGCACTTTGCTAAGAATTCAGAAAAAAAAAAATACAAACTTCCAACGTAGTTTCATGAAGCTATTTGGGGCAGAATACAGAGCACTGAGCAACCAATCAGAAAAAATTGCACATAGTTACCCAAATGCTTTTTAAAAGAGTTTTACTTAGGTTTACCATGAGAAATTATATGTAAGCACTAGCAGTGCAATTGTAAGTACCTGACTTTGACCTGGTATCAGCCTGTGGCAGTTCCTGTAACAGAAGGGTTGGCATGTGAAAGAAAGAAGCAGCACAAGGAACCAAACATTTCATACGCTAACAAGAAGCATGCCGACAAGAAGAGAAGGCAGAGTGACAGAAATCAGTGCATCTCTGTGCTCATACTTCTTTAACTGTCTAGTCAAAGGCTGGGATGAACAGTCCAAACGATGCAGGCCATCCGACCTGAGGACATGAGCAAAAAGTATGGGGGGGATCTGAAGGCAAATATTGTAGGAACAACATTTTTTATTATTTTATATTTTAATATTCATTTCTATCTTGTTAATTTTGGCTGTAGTTCTGCTTTACCTCCCTCAAATAATTTCTCCATCCCTAAGTATTCATCTTATTGATATTAATATCAAGTTAAATATAATTTCCCTCCATGCAATTGTTCACCTTTATGTTTATTTAAATTTAAAGGCAGTAATAATAAAAAAAACGTTATTATGAAAAAATACAGTTCAGAAATCGTTTGTTAAAGTGTATCTAAAGCCAAAACCTTTTTAGTTTGCCCAATGGGGAGAATTATCCCTGATTGTCCTGGTGACCATTTTACACTTGTTATCGAAACAGAAATAGAGTGTAATTATTTCTTGCCAGACACCCACCTCATACCACGACCACCCGCACTGTTTCTTTCATTGAAGTCACTTCCTAAAGGGCCATACGCATGGGCCGAATGTCAGACGGCATCGGCCAGTTCAATAGAAACCGGCCAACATTTCGGCCCATGTGTACAGCAGCCGGTCCGACAGAAGCCAGCCAAATGGAGGGGCATGACCCAAAAAGGTCTGCCGATCGGCATCCAATCAGCGCTCTTAGCCAATGGCTGAACACGTTGATCGATGTATTCTGGCGTGGGGGGGGGTCCCCCTGTCAGAACACAATAGCTCAGCAGGGGGGGATCGCTGTACTAACATTGGATAATTATTACAGCAACTCTCATTGGGTTGAAGGGAAAAAAACTGTTAGTGAGTACCAGGCTTTACTGGCCAGCTCATTTCCCATCCCCTGCTTGTCAGAGCTGCAGCCCAGAACTAAGGAAAGCACTTCTAAGTTCCTCTTTGGCTATGACATCTCATATGACACTAAGGGAGGATTAGGAGGAATTCCCCTCATTCTGGCAGGCACCACAGCATCTGAGGTCTGATGAGTTCAGGGAGGGGGAATTTGTACTAGAAGATGGATTTGTGTTCTGAGCATGGAATTTTTGCTTGTGGGTATGGTGGGGTGGGTAATTTTTGCAGGCAGATATGTGCAGGGGAATTTTTTTTTTTATGGGTGGGATTTTTGCTTGAAGAAGCAGAAATAGGAAGGAATATTTTTTACTATGGGTGAGAATTTTACTTGAGATAGGGTTTTTGTTGGGGAAAAGTGAGCAGGAAGATTTTTGCTAAGGGGAGGGAAGGAGCGAGAGAGAGGGTTTTTTTTACTAAGGGGGTTTTATCTTGTGAGGGCAAGGAAGGAAAACATATTTATTTGGAAAATAGTGCTCTGGGGGTTAAAATAATTGATCTGGGGTGGGGGAGAGAGAAATGTTTGCTTGTGGGGTGTCTGATAGACAGAGTACAATTGTCAGTAGTATGGAATATATGGCATTACATACAAGTTTAGCAGTCAGGAATATGTAATGTATGTAATGAATATGCTAAGGGGAGGGAAGGAGCGAGAGAGAGGGTTTTTTTTACTAAGGGGGTTTTATCTTGTGAGGGCAAGGAAGGAAAACATATTTATTTGGAAAATAGTGCTCTGGGGGTTAAAATAATTGATCTGGGGTGGGGGAGAGAGAAATGTTTGCTTGTGGGGTGTCTGATAGACAGAGTACAATTGTCAGTAGTATGGAATATATGGCATTACATACAAGTTTAGCAGTCAGGAATATGTAATGTGCAGTGTAGCTTATCGTTTCCTGTCAACCATACTTTGAATACTATGCTTTGTTTCACATATCTCTGTCCACTGTGCTCTGCACGCTTTGCCATATGTTACTGTAGCACCCTCTAGTGTGCTAGAAGTGTTAGTAATTAAGTTTTTTTTTTTTTTTTTTAGTGTAGGTAAATTCCAGGACTAGCTAGCAGCCAGGCCTGTTTGTTTTGATCTGGGTTGGGAGTGACTCAGGCAGAGCTGGGTGACTCACAGGCAGCATCACCAGGACCTCCCCCTTCTTTCCAGAATGTTCTAGAATCTTGTGGAAAGGAAGGAGGAGAGGAAAGGTGGAGCTGCCTGGGGTATTTTGAGGAGCCCTAACCAATCCCCAACTTGGATTGGCCGGGGGTAGGCCTCTTTAAATACCCAGAGTCAGCCCAGCTGGGGAGGAGTTGTTCGGGGTGGAAGCTGGAGATGGAGTGCTAGGCTGTCGTGGCCTTTGAGGGAGCTCCCCAGTCTGGGGGGCTGACCTTGGGCCTGGGTGTGGACCGGGCCCTCTGAGAACATGTGGAGGAGTCCTGGACAGGAGGCACGGGAGCAAGGATAGGACAGCAGGAGAGCACCATCAGCTAAGTTTCCAGGGAGGAACAACAGGTCGCAGCCAAGAGGGTGAGTGTCATACAGTCAGGAGATCTGGGAGGCACGCCTGAGAGGACTGGGCGCAAGTAGTCTGGGATGGGTGCAGAGCCAGTGGAGTGAATTGTGATGGCATGGGCAGTGGAGAGAGAGCCAGCTGCAGCCGGGAGGGCTGGCAGGGCCTGAAGATGTTGTACTGGGCTCCGTAGCCACATGGACAGCTAACACTGGGACTAACTACCTTTTGCTACACCATAGGGGCCCTCGGTCCCTGCCTGTAAAGGGCATCTGCTTTGGGCCTGGCTGAGCCAGTGTTAGGCTTATCTATCAGTGCTAGCTGGTCCTAAAGAGTGAGATCAAGAGTCAAGTAAAGTGCTGGAGAGTGAGATTAAGAGTTGTGCTGGAGCTGGAAGTAAAGAGGTTGTATATACCTGAGGTGTATATAGTTTGGTCCCATATACCTTTTCTGCAATCAGTTGGGCATCTCATGAATATCCTATTACCATCCAAGTTAAATCCCCTCAATAAAAATACATAAACAAAGTTCAAGGACTTGTTTTCTGCCTGAGGGTGAATGAGAACTGTGTGCCTGGCTGGGCAGGGTGAAGGACGGACCACAACACTCAGCAGCCCCTACAGGGGGTACCGCTACATTACATACACCTGATGTATTACTCTGTGCACTGTGCTGTATGTTACATACTTAAGGTTGCTGCATTGTGTACACTACAAACCCTGCATCCTGTACACTGGGCTATACATTACATACATCTCCTACTTCTGCATACTACATACCCCTGCACACTGGATGCTGGACTGTGCGTTACATACTCCTGATTGTGTGTTCTGCATTCCTGAGCCCTGAACTCTGAACCTCATGTATGTCAGAAACCATGAAATCAGACCGAGAAAAGTCAAAACACAGCCAAAGTTCAGTAACCGGAATGGATAGTCAGCCAAGCAGAAGTCAGGGATCAAAGTAGTGGAACAGCAAGCAGGATCAGAAGCCAGAAGGGATGTCAGCAAAGCCAGTCTTTAAACAGGAACGCAGGAGATAGTTTCTTGTTATGTGATTAAGGAGAAGGCAGAGCTCCTCTGGACTGGACGGCTTAAGTAGGCAGGACTGATGAGCAGGATCATCAACAGCTGGGCAACTGTGGAGAGAGATGGGAGCTGGCAATTAGCTGACAGCTGAGCGGCCAGCTCAGAGAAGGAAGAGCTGAGCCCAGCCCTGACAGTACCCTCTTCTCAACGACCCCCCCCCCCCCCCCCAGAGGACCACCAGGCTTGAGGGGAAAATGTCTATGGAAATCAGGGAGGAGGACAGGGGCATGTACGTCTGAGGATGAGACCCAAGAGCGTTCCTCTGGACCGTACCCTTTCCAATGCACCAGGTACTGTATGCGCCCACGGAACCTACGGAGTCAACGATGGACTGTACTTCATACTCCTCATGGTTCTCAACCTGTACAGGGTGAGGACGTGGCACCGAGGTGGTAAAGCGGTTGCAGACCAAAGGTTTTAATAAGGAGACTTGAAATACATTCGAAATACGCATATTAGAAGGAAGGTCTAATGCGTAAGCCACCGGGTTAATCCTGCAAAGAATACGGAAAGGCCCAATAAACCAAGGTGCGAACTTCAGTGAGGGAACACGAAGTCCGAGGTTGCGAGATAACAGCCAGACCCTGTCCCCAACCTGGTAGGAAGACGCAGGCAGGTGTCTGCGGTCAGCATGGAGTCTGTACCTATCATTAGCATGACGCAAAGCCTCCTGGACTTGTGCCCAAGTGGAACGAAGACCACAGAGATGCTCCTCTAACGCAGGAATACTCTGCGGAACAAACAAGACAGGCAACATGGAAGGTTGGATACCATAATTCGCCATATACAGGGACAATCGGGAAGCAGAATTCAAGGCACTGTTTTGAGCAAACTCTGCCCACGGTAATAGGTCTGACTAGTTGTTATGATGGTCTGAAATATAGCAACGTAGGAATTGCTCCAAGGACTGATTGGCTCATTCTGTGGACCCATTAGACTGCAGGTGATACGCAGAGGAGAAAGCAAGCTGAATTCCCAACTGTGCACAAAAGGCTCGCCAGAACCGGGACACAAACTGACTACCCCTGTTCGAGACAATCACCTTGGGTAGCCCATGTAAGTGAAAGATCTCTCGTGCAAAAATGGAAGCCAGTTCCTTAGAAGTGGGCAGCTTCTTAAGTGGAATACAATGACACATCTTTGAGAACCAGTCAACCACCATAAGGATAACAGTGTTGCCTTGGGAGTTGGGAAACTCCACAATGAAATCCATAGACAGGTGGGTCCAGGGCCTCTCTCCATTGGGTATGGGTTGTAGGAGGCCCACTGGAAGGTGTTGTGGAGTCTTACTCTGAGCACACACGGAACAGGCAGCTACGAAGGCAGTTACATCAGCACGTGGACTAGGCCACCAAAATTGTTGGGAAATAGCCCAAACGAGTTGATTCTTCCCAGGGTGGCCAGCTGCCTTGGGAGAATGGTAAGTCTGGAGCACGGCAGTACGGAGACTCTCTGGGACAAAGCAGCGGTCACAAGGTTTCTCAGGGGGAGCATTGACCTGAGCAACAAGAATTTTGTCACCCAAAGGAGAAGTGAGACTGGTGCGAACCTCAGCCAGAATACGATCAGGAGGAATCACAGGAACTGGAACCGAATCCAACTTGGAAGTGGAGGAAAATTGTCGTGACAAGGCGTCAGCCCTTACATTCATAGTACCGGGTAAGAATGAGACAATGTAATTGAAACTTGACAAGAAAGGAGCCCATCACGTCCTTCTGGAAGAGAGGCGTTTAGCCTCAGGCAAGAATGTGAGATTCTTATGGTCAGTGGTACCTTCGAGAAGATGTCTCCATTCTTTCAGGGCTAAAATGATCGCCAACAGCTCTCTGTCACCAATCTCATAATTGCACTCCGCAGGTGAAAATTTCTTGGAAAAGTAGCCACAAGGATGCATAGCGCTCTCAGAGGTAGGACGTTGAGACAGAAGGGTGCCAACACCAGTCTCAGAAGCATCAACCTCAAGGATAAAAAGTAACGTAGGATCGGGATGTGCCAACACAGGAGCAGAAACAAAGACAGCCTTAAAACTCTCAAAGGCCTTAATGGACTCCAGAGACCAACTCTGTGGGTTACCGTCCTTTCTGGTCATATCAGTCAGGGGCTTGATCAGAGATGAGAAGTTATGAATAAACTTCCGATAATAGTTGGCAAAGCCCAGGAAACGCTGCAGAGGACGCAAACCCATGGGTCGGGGCCACAGTAGGACTGCCGAAATTTTCTCTGGGTCCATTAAAAAACCAGCAGCAGAAATGACATAGTTCAGGAATTTAACCTGTTCACGATGGAACTCGCCCTTCTCCAGATTGTTCTCTCTTAGTTTCTCTTAGTTTCTGAAGCACACGACAGATATCTGCGTGGTGAGTCTCCAGGGACTTGGAAAATATGAGGATATCATCGAGATAAACCACCACACATAACTGCAACAAATCTCGGAGGACATCGTTAATAAATTCCTGGAAAACTGCCGGGGCGTAACAAAGGCCAAAAGGCATTATGAGGTACTCATAATGGCCTATTCTGGTATTAAACGCAGTTTTCCACTCGAATCCACACGACTGAGACCCCTATAATCGATACAAGGTCTCAGTTCACTGCTCTTCTTCATAAAGAAGAAACCAGCACCAGCAGGAGATGAGGATTTGCGGATGAAACCTCGAGAAAGTGCGTCTGCAACATACTCCTCCATGGCCTTATCCTCCAAGACCGACAAAGGGTAAACCCGGCCACGAGGGGGTATGGCACCAGGTTGAAGGTCAATTGTGCAATCATACGGCCGGTGTGGAGGCAAACTACCGGCTTGACCTTTGTCAAAGACATCGCTAAAATCGCGGTACTCCTCCAGCAGGGAGGAGAGTGAAGAGGTGCACAGGACCTTGGCTACCTTCTGGAAGCATGTTTCACTGCATTGTAGTGACCAGGAGAGAACCTCAGCATGGAGCCAATCAAAAGAGGGGTTGTGCCTCCATAACCAAGGATAACCAATAACCAGCGGAAACTTAGGTGAGGAAATAACTTGGAATTGGATTATCTCATGGTGAAGAGCCCCTACGGCCATGAACAACGGAACCGTCTCATGACTCACATAGGCAGGCTGTAGAGGTCTCCCCTCGAGAGCCTGAATAACAAGTGGAGTGTCACGCAGCTGCAGCGGAATTGAGTGCTTCAATACAAAGGCAGCATTAATGAACAGGCCCGCAGCCCCAAAGTCGATTAGAGCCTGTATCTCGATGAACGACTCAGCCCAAGAAAGGGTGACCAAAACCAGGGGCTTATCCTTCTGGATAACTGGGGATGAAACAACGCCACCTAAGGTCTGTCCGTGACAGGACCTCAAGGTTCAGGCGTTCCCTGGACGGATAGGACAAGACTTCAAAAAGTGACCTGCCTGGCCACAATAAAGGCACAATCTCTCCCTCCTCCTAAAGGTTTTCTCTCATCCACAGAGAGACGTGTGAAGCCCAAGTGCATGGGTTCATCTTCACTGACCGACTCGGTGCCAGGAGGCATGGGAGGTGAGGGAGGCACGGGTGGGACTGCAAAGCTCGGAGGCAAACGTACAGGAGGTTTCCGCAAGCGTTCCTTAAAAGAGAGTCTTTCTCTGAGTCTGGAGCCAGTGAGGATGGCAAACGTGATCATCTTCTCCAACTGAGTGGGTATATCTTGGGCTGCTATCTCATCTTTGATGGAATCCGAGAGACCACGAGAAAAAGCAGCCACAAGGGCCTCATTGTTCCAAGCGACCTCTGCTGCCAGAGTACAGAATTCAATAGTTCTCGTACTCTGATGGACATGAGGCACTTGGCAGCAGAAGCGGAGCGTGCGGGAACGTCAAATACCCTTTTAAAGGAGGCCACAAACTCAGGGTAACTCAAGACAAAAGATTTTTGCGTCTCCCATAGAGGCTCTCTCAGAAAGCAAAGCTATCACAAAACCTACTTTGCTTCTGTCCGTGGGAAACGCCTGGGGCAGCATCTCAAAGTATATCTCAACCTGGTTGAGAAACCCTCTGCATTGAACTGGATCGCTCCCCAAATCGCTGGGGAAGCGGAGCGAAACCAGACATACCTACTTATAGAGGTAATACTCGAGGCGGGTGCCTGCACAGAGACTGGCGCAGCAGCAGAGACGGCCTACAACAGAGGTTGTACCGGAGCAGCCACAGTGGGAGATTCCAGGTGAGCCGAGCATTTGTAACGCTATGGCAAACTGATCCATGTGGTGATCTTGCTCATCCAATCTGGAAAAAATAATACCAACAAGTGGATTGACTGCATCTTCTGAATTCATGACCTTTGCCTACTGTCAGAAACAATGAAATCCGACTGGGACAGAAGTACAGTTAACCACTTAGCAACTGGCTCATAGTCGAATGACGGCTACAGGGAGGTTGCTTAACTCTGGGAGGGCGTACAGTGGCGTCCTCCCAGAATCCTGCTCTCGTGCGCCTCCTGGTGTGCGCACCCGAGACCATCTGTGATCGCCGGGTCCAGAGGACCCGGGGCATCACGGATCACGGTAAACGGCTGCTGATCACGGCCGTTTACCACGTGATCGCTTCGTCAAATGACGGAGCGATCACATGTAAACAAACCGGCATGATTTGCGGTTCCTCCCTACCCTCTCTGTCCAGTGTGAGCAGAGAGGGGAGAGATCGGTGGCAGCAGCGCTGTGGGCTGCATGTGTAGTGCCCACAGCGCTGCTCAGTGACAGATCCATCCATCCATTCTCAGCCATGCATACCCATCCATACTCTGCATACCCAGCCATGCATGCCCATCCATACTCTGCATGCCCATCCATACTCTGCATACCCATCCATACTCTGCATACCCATCCATACTCTGCATACTCATCCATCCATCCATACTCTGCATACCCATCCATACTCTGCATACTCATCCATCCATCCATGCTCGGCATACCCATCCATACTCGGCATACCCATCCATACTTAGCATACTCATCCATACTCTGCATACTCATCCATCCATCCATGCTCACCCATCCATGCTCACCCATCCTTACTCTGTATACCCATCTATACTCGGCATACCCATCCATACTCGGCATACCCATCCATACTCGGCATACTCATCCATACTCGGCATACTCATCCATACTCGGCATACTCATCCATACTTAGCATACCCATCCATACTCAGCATACCCATCCATACTTAGCATACTCATCCATCCATATTCAGCATACTCATCCATCCATCCTCACCCATCCATCCATGCTCACCCATCCATACTCAGCATACTCATCCATCCATACTCAGAATACTCATCCATGCTCACCCATCCATACTCAGCATACTCATCCATCCATCCATGCTCACCCATCCTTACTTAGCATACTCAGCCATCCATCCTCATCCATACTCATCCATCCATCCATGCTCAGCCATCCATCCATCCTTAGCAATACTCATCCATCCATAGGATGCATTAAGGTGAAAAAACATGAGGGTTTACAACCCTTTTAAGATAAAAAACCTTCCGTGTGCAGCATCTCTATCCAGCGATGTTGCATGGGAGGTTCGGCTGTCCGGGACTCTCCCTCCTTGTTGGCTAAGAGAGTAGTGGGACACCATTGCCTCCTGCTGCTGTTAATGAAATTCATGTAGCCAATGAGGAGAGAGAGAGGGGGTGGGGGCGAGCCGTGGCTCCATGTCTGAATGGACACACATGGCAGCGGTTCGGCTTGGGTGCCCCTGTAGCAAGCTGCTTGCTCTGCTCTCGGCAGGAGGGAGGGCCAGGAGCACCAGCGAGGGGCCCGAGAAGAGGAGGATCTGGGCTGCTCTGTGCAAAACCACTGCACAGAGCAGGAAAGTATGAAATGCTTGTTATTTTTAAACGAAAAAAAAAACACGAGACTTTAATATCACATAAGTGTCTGTCAACATCCTTCAAAGACAGGTTTAGGGATACAAAAGGTGTATCCCTAAACCTATCACTAATGGGATGTCGTGCCTATTTCATTTCTTCATCGCCCATACCTTCTATTCATCCTTCAAAGACAATGTATGTGTGGATTTTCTATTTGTCTATATTTACCAATTTTCATCTAACCTGTGTGGCACCATAACAAACATGAATTTTGAAGTTGTTACTTGTCAGTTACTACTTTGACAAAGGATTGCATCGACATTACAAACAGGTGGCATTACAAAGAAAGGATCATGGCCGGCTCTGAGCAAGTTTGTTTTTGCATGTTCTGATCTGCATTGGTATTTACTTAAACAAATAGTTGTCAACGACAGATCAGCAAATCTTGAGCTTTGTCTACAGATAGCATAATTATTGCTGACAATTAACTTTTTATTTTTGACACGTTAAATACCAAGTAATTAAACCTTAACACCAATGCTGAGCAAGTCCTAGGAATTCAAACAGAGAAGCACAGGAATATAAATAGTTACAGAACAGGAGTGGACTCAACATCTAAAGTTAAATGTACAAAATCTGAAGATTTGAAGATTCAGGCATGTTTATAGATGGGTTTCGTGTTGACTTATTGCGTCTCTTCCCTTGGGAACCTGTTATATGGGAAGGATTAAAAGTGCAGCTAGTCAAATATGAATATTTTGCACTTTACTCTCTCTGGGTACAGGTACAAATTATATGGAGAATAAGGAGTACAGTTATAGAACATCTGCATGGCCTTACCACGGCCATACAACTGCTTAAATATGCATATTTTTAAAACAGTTCAATGTTTTATAAATGTGTTTAGTGCTTTGCTTGTTTTGGGACTCCAAACCTAACAAAGTCATTTATATTTACAAAAAAAGGTGCCAGGATGCAGAATGCCTGGTCAGGTAACTACCCTTTCCTACAATCATAGGATGCTCTTTGCAGCATTAGGTAGAGAGCATGGTATGGCTCTTCACTGTGGCCTGTATTTGTATGATTACTCCTAAAATGCAGGCACAGTGTGCAGTAAACTCTGCAGTGAACAGTGGAAAGCTGATGGTGGTGTCTTCTTGCCACTATAAATAGGGCCCTATGAGGCACATAGCCTACTGACACTAGAAGGGCAGCTACTGCATATCTAATAGAAGGAGATTCCACAGCTTAGAAACAAGTGACAGGAATTAGCTGTGCCACCCAGAAGCACAGTTGCAATATTTCTTAGCTAGCTTTAGCCCGGTGGCCATCACTCAGGAACAGCTAGCCTGACATCCCCCCCCCCCCCCAGTGCTAGTGATACCTAATTCTACCTAATTTCCTGTAAGCAAAGTGGAGAATTACTTTTCTGGATTAAAGCAGAGAGTCTTGGGACATGTAGTCCGGATGCCCTTGGATATTGGGTTACCACAAAACACTTCTTGAACTACATTCCTCAAGTGGCTGAACCGCAGAACAGGTTGATGGAAGAGACCATATATCGGATTGAAATCGGTGAGCTTGCTGTCTTTTCCCCAGGAATCCTCTCAGAGTGCAAGAGCTGCCATTCTGCACTTCAGGCACGCTATGCCAGTGTAGCCTAACCGGATCTAGTCAAATATAGTAGGAGGATTCGTACTGCTGAGCGCAGCCTGCGAGAGTCAGGTGTTAAAGGTCTTTCCTCAGTCGGAGAGCTGCTCCTTAAGTTCTATGCTGATCCTTCAACTGGGCCAGCCGACCACACTCTCTAATGTCATCTGAGTGTGCCTGTAAAGCCCTGTCAGACTTTTCTGTTTCCACAGAGGCTGCCTTCAGGCCAGGATTGGTGAGCAAGCGGAAGCCAGTACACTTCCATTCTGTCACTTCCCTATCTAGAGGCACTGCATGCAGGAACCATATCTTTGCTGCCCTTAAGGAACCGCCAATATAACTATCTCAGCTAGCTGCTTAACTCCTGGATGCAGCAGATATGTGATTAGTCACCATCATTCACTGGCCCTTACGTGCTAGCGAAGACTTCGACTTGCATTGATAAATGGTTTTCAAAATGTTTTACAAATAAAATATCTAAAAAGTGTGGCGTGCATTTGTATTCAGCCCCCTTTACTCTGATACCCCTAACTAAAATCTAAAGGAACCAATTGCCTTCAGAAGTCACCTAATTAGTAAATAGAGTCTACCTGTGTGTAATTTAATCTCTTAATCTATAAATACAGCTGTTCTGTGAAGCCCTCAGAGGATTGTTAGAGAACCTTAGTGAACAAACAGCATAAAGGCCAAGGAACACACCACACAGGTCAGGGATAAAGTTGTGGAGAAGTTTAAAGTAGGGTTAGGTTATAAAAAAAATATCCAAAGCTTTGAACATCTTACAGAGCACTGTTCATCCATCATCCAAAAATGGAAAGAGTATGGCACAACTGCAAACCTACCAAGACATGGCTGACCACCTAAACTGACAGGTCATGTACTCCACAAATCTGGCCTTTATGAAAGAGTGGCAAGAAGAAAGCTATTGTTGAAAGTAGGGTTGCACCGATACCGATACTAGTATCAGTGCCGATACCAATCGGCCAATCGATACCAATCGATACCAATCGGTACTCGTGAAAATGCTCTGATGCTTGATCTGATAGCTGTTGTATCAGGCCAGGCATCCTTAGTGTAGCGGGGGGGGGGGGGGGGGGCAGCCTCACAGGTGATCGGTGCGGCGGCGGGGGGCAGTTACAAGCACCGATTCCCCCCGTATATAGCCTTTCAGTAAAGCAGCTGACAGCTGCTTCTCCCCCTCTCCCTCCCCTGGCTGTCAGCTGCTTTATTGAAAGGCTATACCTCTGCACCAATTACCCCCGACTGTCCCCCCTGTGCCCTCTTCTGGCAGGTGTCCTCCTCCCTCCGGTGTCCACCTCCCTCTCGCCGTGTCCTCCTCCGGTGCCTGTCCTCCTCCTCCAGGTCCCCCTCTCATTAGACCCCTGATATCTCACCAAAGCCCCCTCCCCTCCCCCCAACAGGGCTGATAAAAAAAAAAGAGAGAGAAAATAATAAATAATTAAAGGTTAAATTGTAAAATAATAAAAAATAAAATACAAAAGAACACTGACACCATCCAACCCCCCCCCCCCCCCCCAGAAAAAGAAAGCATTGTATAAAGAACAATAACAAAAATATATACATTGTAAAAAATAATAAAGAAAAAATTGTAAACAAAAAATAAAAATAAAAGACTACTGACTACTGTCCACACCTCATCAGTGCCCATCAGTGCCACCTTTCAGTGCCCATCAGTGCTGCATATTAGTGTCACTGTCACATGACATTAGAAAAAGTATCAGTTTCGGCGAGTACTTGAAAAAAAGTATCAGTACTTGTACTCGGTCTTAAAAATGTGGTATCGGTGCAACCCTAGTTGAAAGAAAGCCATAAGAAGTCCCGTTTGCAGTTTGTGAGAAGCCATGTGGGGGACACAGCAAACATGTAGAAGAAGGTGCTCTGGTCAGATGAGACCAAAGTCAAACCTTTTGACCTAAAAGCAAAACGCTATGTGTAGTGGAAAACTAACATTGCACATCCCCCTGAACACATCATCGCCACCGTGAAACATAGTGGTGGCAGCATCATGTTGTGGGGATACTTTTCTTCAGCAGGGACAGGGAAGCTGGTCAGAGATGATAGGAAGATGGATGTAGCCAAGTTGCAATCTTAGAAGAAAACCTGTTAGTCTGCAAAAGATGAAACTGGGGAGGAGGTTCACCTTCCAGCAGGACAACAACCCTAAACATACAGCCAGAGCTACAATGGAATGGATTAGAATTAGATGAAAGCATATTCATGTGTTAGAATGGCCCAGTCAAAGTCCAGACCTAAATCCAATTGAGAATCTGTGGCAAGATTTGAACATTTCTGTTCACGGATGCTCTCCATCCAATCTGACAGAGCTTGAGCTATTTTGCAAAGAAGAATTGGCAAAAAATGTCACTCTCTAGATGTGAAAAGCTGGTAGAGACATCCCCAAAAAGACTTGCAGCTGTAATTGCAGTGAAAGGCGGTTCTACAAAGTATTGACTCAGGGGGGCTGAATACAAATGCACGCCACACTTTTTACATATTTATTTGTAAACAATGTTGAAAACCATATAAAATGAATTTACGTTTTTAGTTGTAACATGACAAAATGTTTAAGCTAAAAACACAAATAGAACATGTGGTGTTCATGTGCATTTAAATCAACAGCATAAACATATGCAAGAGCCAGCTAATGCTTTGGTTAGTTTAGTACATGCTTGTATTTGTGTTTTATGTGTGAACAAGGCTTTACGTGTGTATCTGTTCTAAAGTCTACACAGTATACATCAGACATGCTGTGATAACTGTGCTATCTTCCATATGTTCAGCGTATTTATTGTGTCTGGTAATGTTAAAAATCCCATCTGGAATATTCAGTTTATCTAATCTGCAGGGTGTTTCTCCCTCTAAAGTAAGGTAGGTCTATTACTGATGCTGATTAATAGAAATAAATAACTTAGACTCTGGTCTATGATGGCACTTTCTGGAACCTATTCTTCACTGAATAACTATTATCATACAAAACATACGTACTTCCTTATATTTGATTAAAAAAAACTAACTATTATTGCTGAGAATGACATGGAAAGGCTGGAATACAAAAAATACTATAAATTCTACTGCATTGAAATACATTTAAACTACACTTAGCTGCTGGCCCAGTAAATCTCCCTTCTGACAATGACCCAAGTATACATAGGCCATTATTTTCCTAATCTTTTCTCCTGAAGTGTTTGTTGTTTCATTTTCTTTAACAAGCCTAGGAATCCGGCACTGTCTTAAATTCTTGCTCAGGCAGAAAATGCTCAAGTGGGAGTGGGTACCTATCTGAAAAAGAACTTCCAATAAAGGTGGGGTGGGGGGGGGGTTAGAGGAGGATGAGCTTGTAGTAAACGCTGATTGTTTACTTATACCTACATAAGCATAATAAGGCTTACCTGTAGGTACAGTAAATATCTCCTAAACGTGCTTCGTTTCGGAGATATTTACTTTAGTAGCAGCCGGGTACCTCACCGACATATACGCTGTACCGCGGGAGTAAGGTTATCACTGCTCAGCCATTCAAATGGCCAGAGCCCATGAACATAGAAGGAAGACTGGGTGAAGATGGAAGCCCTGTTCGTGGTAACAGTGCATTTTAAGGTAGGTCTTTCATAATGTGCTGGCATGCATACCAGCACATTATGCTCTTAATTTGCATGGGAATTTTTTTTGTTACGGTTTACTACCGCTTTAACACATTGAGCACAAGACATTAATCATTACCAAGTAAACTGTTTGTTAACCACTTGTCCTTCAGAAGATTTACCCACCCTTCATGAACAGGCCTTTCTTTGCTTTTTGGCACCGAGTTACTTTAGCTGACAATTGCGCAGTCCACAAATAAAACTTTCTTTTGGCGGTATTTGATCACCACTGGGTTTTTTATTTTTTGCGTTATACACGAAAAAAGACTGAAAATTGTAAAAAAAAAAATAATATATTGTATATTTTACATTCTACTATAAAACATATCCAATAAAATAAAAATAAAAATCTAATTTCTTCATAAATTTAGACCAATATGTATTCTGCTACATATTTTTTGGAAAAAAAATCCCAATAAGTGTATATTGATTGGTTTACACGATTGTTATAGCATCCAAAAACTATGGTATATATACTGGAATTTTTCTTTATTTCTTTTATTCATACTAGAAATATCGGCGAACAGCGACTTATAGTGGGACTGTGATAGTATGGCGGGCAGTCTGACACTGGCTGACACAAACTGACACTTTGTGGGAACCAGTGACACTAATACAGTGATCAGTGTTAAAAAATGCACTGTCACTGTACTAATGACACTAGTGATCAAAGGGTTAAACGTGTGCCAGCAGTGCTTGGTGTGTTCACTTGGTGTGCTTTTACCAAGGGATTTGGGGCACCAAGGGATGTGCCCCAAAAACCGCCACATCCCCGCTGAAAGGACAGCGCTCTGTATTGTTTCCACTGACAGAGCTCTGTCCTGTCTTCCTCCTCGTCAATTAGCGGGTGCTGGCAGTTATCCAATGGCTGGCACACACTGGTCGGCTTGTGCAGTGACTAATCACAGCCCAGCCGACGCTGGGAAGTGCTGGATCACATACTAGGTACGTGAGCCTGCACAGGAGAGACGCTCTGCCGCTGTACTCATAGGTGAGGTGGTTGGCAAGTGGTTAAATTTCTTACCCCAAAACTTGCAATTTACAACTCTCAATACTACTTTAAAAAGTATATGATCTGCAACACTAAAGTCCCCTGCCCTGGATTACCCACAGTATTGATTTTCCTGTGCAGCGTGGGTTATTATAAATGGCTGCAATTGTGACAGGTACTTGACAAATGTGGACTATGGCTGCCCTTTCCACCCTCGCGCTTAACTTATACAAGTTATACTATCAGTTCCCACAATGAAAAGCACTCTATAAATATAGGATGAGTGGATGAATGAAAGGTCCACCTTTTGTAATCCCTGAATGCTTTTCTATGTGGAAATCAATAATATGTCTTCTTTGAATAGAGCACTGGGGCAGAAAGGGCGGCATAGTCAGCCCTTGACAAGTGCCTGTCACAGGTGCAGCCACTAATATTAACCCCCCAGCACCAGAAGATCAGCGCTGTCGGGGCATCTGGGGGCAGACGACTTCAGATTTCAATTGGAGACAGTGGTCACCAGCACATAAGACACTCTTTTGCATTCATTACCATTATCCATGGTAGGTACCATTTCTAAATGTTGTTTTAAAAAATCACTAAATAAATGCCTTAATCTTTGTGTTAATTTTGTGTATTTACTTGCACCCCTGTTAAATGTACCATTAAAGCTTTTTTATATTTTTATAAAGCTCTTTTATAAAAATACTTATTGATCTTGCCAAAAATCTTAACTGATTATTTTCTGTGCTCTCTGGCTCTACTTATGTCCTGTACACACGGTCGGATTTTCCGATGGAAAATGTGTGATAGGACCTTGTTGTCGGAAATTCTGACCGTGTGTAGGCTCCATCACACATTTTCCATCGGATTTTCCGACACACAAAGTTTGAGAGCAGGATATAAAATTTTCCGACAACAAAATCCGTTGTCGGAAATTCCGATCGTGTGTACACAAATCCGACGGACAAAGTGCCACACATGCTCAGAATAAATAAAGAGATGAAAGCTATTGGCCACTGCCCCGTTTATAGTCCCGACGTACGTGTTTTACGTCACCGCGTTCAGAATGATCGGATTTTCCAACAACTTTGTGTGACCGTGTGTATGCAAGACAAGTTTGAGCCAACATCCCTCGGAAAAAATCCTAGGATTTCATTGTCGGAATGTCCGAACAAAGTCCGACCGTGTGTACGGGGCATAACTGTTATCAGTTATATTTTTCCTAGCTATCTCTGAAGACTACAGACCCCCACCCATCGATGTTATGGAGAAGAGAATAGGCTAGGGTTCTGTAGATCCCTTCCTGTTTCTGTTGTCCTGATAAAGTGAGTGTGTTTATTCATCAGAGGACTAGAAGCAAGTGACTGGCAGAATCACCAGGTGAAAATAAATGAAAAAGAAAATGAATGCAGCCGCCATATCTAAGGATGCATAAACTGCAATATATTCATTTTCTTGTTTTTGGGTTTAGATAGGATTTAAGTTCTGGACCAACAACAAATTATTTTGGTTTATGGGTTTGGCAGGGATATATATATATGCCAGAACAATTTCTCCTGGATCATGGATCCCGTCAATACATGATTTAGACACTGAACTGCTTGCTATCAGCACAGAGACTCCCAGCAGATTCTTTTAAATTTAAATAGTACCGCGCTACAATAACCAAAGTAATGGAACGATTATAACAATAACAATTATACAAAATTTAGGATCACAGTGCTTGATACACCAAAATATACATCAATGAATCCAATATCAGTGAATAATCTAAATTAGTGCAATGAATAGTCCATGCAAAAAACTGTATAAATAATAAAAGTGAACTGGAGATGAAAAAGATGCAGCCTCCCATTAAGAGCTGCAATACCCCACAGAGTGCTTTTTACTCCCAACTAGTGCTCAGACAGCTCAGACGAGTACTCCATTTCTCATGACTGTTGTATAACAGAGGTAACTCTACCACCACTTATATACCCCAACCTCTTAACCTTACCGTATTAATTGAGACCACACCAAGGTTGGAGTTAACAAGGCCGTAGCAGCCTAATTTATTTAAACAAATATATATATTCCAATTAACATAAAACATTGAAACATCTGTTAATCAACCCATCAATCTCCTAGCGTTGGTCTTTGCAGGAACTTCATAACCATCTGTGGAAAAACAATACTGCACTGCGGTACCTCTCCAAGTGTATTAATAGGCCTCAAGCCGACATGCTGGCTCAGAGACAACCACTAACCGCAGTGCCCCCATTAACACTTTCCAGCTAATCTCCATTAGCTGGAAACCACCATCAGGACCCATAGCAACGATAGTTCCTGAACTCTTCCTTCTGAAATATCTTCCTTCCCCTGCAAAGACCAACACCCGCCACTGCCACGACATTGCAGGATTCAACGAACCTGTCCGAAATGAAAAGCAAGAAATACAAAACAGCCAAAAACAATGAAACCAAAGGGAGGGTGGGCGGGAACTTTTCCCTAAACTGTGATGACTCATAGGGAGGGGCCTCCCTTTTATCTCCTCTCCAACCCCTCCCCCCAGCACCAACCTGATACACTCCCTCTCCTGATACTATTACCCTGTTTCCCCAGTCATGTAAGCCCTCCGCCTATGTCATTTCATTTGCTTTGCTCCGGGCTTTTCTTGACTGTTGTATAACAGAGGTAACTCTACCACCACTTATATACCCCAACCTCTTAACCTTACCGTATTAATTGAGACCACACCAAGGTTGGAGTTAACAAGGCCGTAGCAGCCTAATTTATTTAAACAAATATATATATTCCAATTAACATAAAACATTGAAACATCTGTTAATCAACCCATCAATCTCCTAGCGTTGGTCTTTGCAGGAACTTCATAACCATCTGTGGAAAAACAATACTGCACTGCGGTACCTCTCCAAGTGTATTAATAGGCCTCAAGCCGACATGCTGGCTCAGAGACAACCACTAACCGCAGTGCCCCCATTAACACTTTCCAGCTAATCTCCATTAGCTGGAAACCACCATCAGGACCCATAGCAACGATAGTTCCTGAACTCTTCCTTCTGAAATATCTTCCTTCCCCTGCAAAGACCAACACCCGCCACAGCACCCAAAGGAAACACCTTACCTATGGGTGCCCCTCCACACCCGAAGTGCTCTCTGAATACCCTCTTGTAATCCGAACACCCACATGTCAATACCCACCTCATGCAAATACACCCCATCTGCCCTCAGGTATCTCCCTTTCTCAAACTCCAATTCCACATGCCTAATAGCCAATCCCCCATGCCTAACCATGAACTTGCTCACATCCCTATTAATCTTTCTCCTGGCCCTACTAACCCTTTCCACCGACCTGGCCATCCGCCATGTTGTACGAGCCACCATGTCCGACCAAAACAATGACCATGCCAGGAAAATCCCTCAATAACCGCCGCACATCGAATTTGATGTCCCACGTAATGTCCAACATGGACCTCACCCCGAAACCGTTGCCGCCCACGTGCAAAAACGTCGGGCAGCCTGTCCCTTTTTTGCATACCGATGCACTTCAGTAACAATCCTACCCCATAACATCCCAGGGACTCCCAACCACGAATACAGCCTACCATCTATACAAACCCATATGCCTGCCTTCTTACCCAACATCACCCCTCCTGGCCCCCCAGAACACCTAGGAATGACCCATTATCCAGACCATTCCTGCCACCGATTCTGAAATTATAAGAGAGCACACCCAACACCATGACCAAATAGTATTCCATACCACGCAGGGCCTAACATCAAACTCCTCCCCACCCTAATACTTCACAACCCAACCACAAGTTGAGGCCGAACTGCTGTCTGGGACCTCCTTGATTCCCACCACCCAATACGCTTTTACCGAATCCACATCCAGTCCACTTCTGGCTGCCTCCGTAGCAGCCCCTATCCAAAATGAATGAGAGGAAAACTCCTTCTCTACCCACCCCAATGCCCGTAAACATTTTCTTACAAAAAATCATCAACAATATGAAAGCGCGATACAGTAGATCCATCTACATGAGGCACAGCAGTGATCCTGGCACTGGAGCACCTGTACTGACCTCCCTTTTACCCATTTGATCGGTCTTCGATCTACGCAAAAATAAAGCCAACCCGTCATCTCCACATATAACCTCGTGACCCCCAATTCCCCCACGAACCTTTTTAAGGACTGACCAACTCCTCTATCCGAAACACCCCAAAGAACGCTAACAAAAAGGGCCACCTTGAACAAGATGGCCTGGTATTCAGATCAACACACTCCCCCAAATATGCTACCATACCCCGCATCATGACAAAGGTTACTGGTCTCCTGGCATCCCTGCGGGCCACCGATCGCCGGTAACTCTTAATCGCCCGTCTCACCCCAAAATCTTGTGTGAAATCAGGTTGACCTTGCAATTTGAATAGGAAAGCTAAACCAGCTAACTTCATATTCACAGCAGGAGTGGACACACCCTCTTCCCTATGCCTCACCTGAAATACAACACCAGTAAACGAACTGCCAGGCCAGCTGACCCTTCACCAGCCTTTTGAACGAACGCCAGCCCTTCCTTCCATCCCCTTCAGATCCCTGAACGAAGCACCCCACAATTTCACCGCCAGCCCCACCAGAAACAATTCCAGCAACACTAAATTCTTCCTAACTCCCGCTTCAAGCCATGACCACGGCCATGGTCCAGCACTCCACTGACCCTGGAATAAAAAACCCCAAAACCCGTAGAGCCAACAGTATCTGTAATAATTTCAAATGTCAAAATTGCTAACGGGCCCTAAAATCCATAGAGCCCGTCCGTGAAAGGATTCCCAAACAAAAAAGGTATGCCATACCCTCAAGTTCTCCCTGTGCGCTTTAACCAAGCGCACAATGCTCGTGGGAGACCTGATCCCGGCTGTACTTGCCAAAAACCAATGATAGAAAAACCCGCCCCCATTGGCCGAATGTGACATGCCAAATTCCGCTTACCCCCGAACGATTGCAGTACTCGCAGCTGACTTTGCGTAAACTAATCACACCTGCAATTTCTCCTTTTAAATTCGCCAGCTTATCTACCGTCAACCTGCGTTCCATTGCACCCGAGTCCAAGACAACGCCCAGGAACGTGATGACCACGCTTAAACCAATCACACCTGCAATATCCCCTTTTAAATTCCCAGCTTATCTACCGACAACCTGCGTTCCATTGCACCCGAGTCCAAGACAACGCCCAGGAACGTGATGACCGTGCTAGGCCCCCCCGTCTTCTCAGGTGCCACCGGAATTCCAAACCGGTCCGCTCTGTGTTCCCACGTAGCCAGGAGCCCCGCGCAGATTCTGGAAGAAGCTGGTACCATGCAAATGAAATCGTACAGGTAATGGATGATCGAATTCCCGCCCGACACATCCCTTACCACCCCTCCCACAACTGAGCTAAATTGCTCAAACAGTGCACAGGAATACATAGCAACACATCGGTGGGCATTGGACGACGCAAAATTACTCATTCCAATGACACCCCCAGCAACCGGAAGCTATCCGGGTGAACTGGGGGTAGCCGAAAAACTGATTCCACCTCCACCTTCGCCATCATTGCCCCCTTGCTGTAATGACGCACCCAACCCACCGTAGCAGCGAACGATGTACTACTCACCGAACATGTCTCCTGGTCAATGGCATCACTAACCGACCCCCTTTTGGAAAAGAAAGTGGTGAATCAACCTAAATTTGTTGGGCTCCTACTTTGGCACTACTCCAAAGAGGAAACTACCAAATCAGCGAAACAGTGCAGACGGAAAGGGGCCCTCCATGCGACCCCATGCAACTTCCCTACTAAGTTCCTCAGAAACTACATCTGGCTGTCGCATGGCCGATCACAAAGTGCAAGACACCGTGGAATCACCTCTAAAATACATGGAATCCTAACGCCAGCTGTGAAACCTGAATCCCGCAACTGAGCCACTTTCCAATCCGGATACCTACCGAGAAAACGGCCACATCCTTTTCACCATCACTGTGGTCCTCCCTCTTGTGTCCAGCCTCTCCAGCACGACCTATTCCTTGCTTGCAACCTCTGGACGACTGATGAGACCATCCACCCCTGAACACTAGTGCTTGTACCGGCACATCCCTCTGAACGTGCAGGTCCTAGCATTGTACTGCCAGCATACCCCTTTTTTGTTGCCGGCCGCCTGTCCCTGAGCCGAAAGTCCACCGGCCTCCCCTGAAAATTAACTGGTGCGGAGCCCACGCAGCCGTCCTCAAGCACAGTCACAGGCTGATGTCCTTATGGTCCCATCTCAACGCCGGCCAGATAACTCTCCACTGATGAAAATGCTCAACATACCTCAGCCACTCCGTGCCCCCATAAGCTTTATCCGCCTCCCCTATCAAATCCTAGTAACATAAGAGTGCCGAACAGTATTCGGGGTTCTTTTTCCCCACTCACCCTTGCACTGATGGTAAAACTCCTGTAGCCAGTTGGCAAATGTCGTCGGGATCAACCGGTATCCCCTCTACTCTCCGTCCTCCTTTGAATGATCCGGTTTAACCCTATCCAGGTTAAATTTTTGCTAACTGCAGCAGGGAAAAAATCTCCGCATACTCCCCCTACCACATCTTTTCTCATACTTCAGGCTTCAAGTGCGCACCCAATGGCCCCTCATAGTAAACATAGACCTCGCATTTTGCAGAACCAGCTAGTCTGATGACTTCCTGTCTGCCCGCAGCTTCCCCCGCCACCACCACCTTGGTCGTCCCCTGCGTAACCCCACCTGTGTTACCTGTGACGGGCATGTTGTCAAGGCCGGAACTACCGGAGCTACCGCACCCCCCAGCAAAATGGCTTGGCCGACTACTTTTGCTGGTGGGACCCGGGCCCAGCGGGGGCTCTAGCCGCATGCCCCAACTTTTGCATCAATTCCTATGTCCCATCAAGAAAACCCAGTAACCCCGCAGCCCCCCCCCAGCTGCCTCAGCCACCGCCGTCCTTCCCGCCGGACCCATCTGTCCTGCCCTCTTGCCCTATGCTAACAGACAATCCCTCATGATATAAGTGTAAAGGTGACTTACCGGGCTGCACAGGAGTTGCCCCATCAGCCGACCATCTGCTTTCCAACGATGTTGCACTGCACTGCTGGAGGGGGGAGCAGCCTCTTCTTCCGACTCCCAGTTCTCCTGCCGACCTCTGTCCAGACCCCTCTTCCTCTTCTGATGAGAGCCCGCCAGGCATAACAGCACCAGCTGCCGATGGTTCCGCTGACCTCCGAACCCCCCCGCATTGCGTACCCGCTCACCGGCTTCTGGACGGCCTTACCAGGACCAGTGTGTGGGGCCTCAGTCCTGCTGGCCTCCGCTTGCCTGGAAGTCCTCCCCGGCTGTCCCCCACTGCTCCTCCTAAGGTCCCTTGGCGGTGCATAAGATAGCCCGGGAACCCCTTCTGCTTTGTTCCTCAATGGTAGGCCTCAGGCCGACTGACGTAGCGCTAGGGGGCCTGTGCCCTCCTGTTTCCACCGCCTAGTAGGCCGCAATGCCGCCCCGGAGCTCCCAGACTGTCCTCCTGGTGACCTCCTGTGCTGGAGGGGAGACCGCACAGGACTCCCCCCATCCCGCGCTGTTGCCCACTAGGCCGGGGGTCCCGTCGGGAGTCCCTGACAGGGTACCCCCCGACTGACGCTGTGGCCTAGAGTGACGGTCCGGTGAGAAAATCGCTCCAGCGGCCTGGGCCTACACGCCCGATTGCCCTACCTCCCCCCTGTAATGTCACCTGCTGCTGTTCGTGTTAGAATAAGCCCCAAAGTGTCCTGCAGCCAACCAGAGACCCTGAAACGCTGCTTCCTCCCTGAGCTGGGCCAAGAGCTGCTCCACCTCTGACATGCTTCTGCTGAACTTTTCCCTAAACTGTGATGACTCATAGGGAGGGGCCTCCCTTTTATCTCCTCTCCAACCCCTCCCCCCAGCACCAACCTGATACACTCCCTCTCCTGATACTATTACCCTGTTTCCCCAGTCATGTAAGCCCTCCGCCTATGTCATTTCATTTGCTTTGCTCCGGGCTTTTCTTTAGTGCTCAAAGCTCACTCAACAGATCACCTCCAAGTGCTCCCCCTCCAGGAATAAACTCATCTGAGGGAGTGTGATCTCTACAATTAGGTGAGATCAATATAAGCCTTTTAGCCTCCCCGGGCTTTGAAATTCATTGCTGTTGTCCTCTCAGATATGGCTCATAGCGATTCGTAGTATCCAAAGTGCATATATAAAGAAAAACAAATAATAGTGCTTATATCCTCCATAAAACTTAAATTTATTAAATAAGTACAGGTTACGCATATTGCTCAGGTGCTTTCAGCGCACCAGCCTCTGACAAGCATAAAAATCTGTGTTTTGAACACACCGCTCTCTCCACACAAGCCTCGCAGACAACGATCCGACTCACAGCTCCACGCTGGATGCAGATGTCGTCACCGTCCTGGCCCCTCCCCTATGCGTGTCGACACAGGGTTGCGTGTCTTCCTCAGGGGGATAATCTAGATTATCCAGGAGATAAGGGGTTAGTGTTAGGCTCAATTCAAGGGTTAGAGTAACTGTTAGGTTTGGGAGGGGGCCTATTATGGTCTCATTTTAAAGGTTAGGTGATTTAGTTGAAACTTGCTATGGGGGCATCATTTTCCCTGACCTAATGGCCCTTCCAACTGCCTTATCAGTGTTAAAGGAGAATACCTTAGTGGCCAGTAAGGGTATTCTCATTGGACAAGAGGATGGCAGTTAGTGGAGCTTAGCCATAGAGAAAGTCAGGCCTTATTGAAGGAAACATATAAAAAGGCAGAAGTTAGAACCTCTGTCAAGTTTTTATTGTTGTCTCTGTCTTCTATTGGGGAGATTTCACCTTAATTTCTATCAAGATGGATGTGACATCACTACCCATAATTGGACCAATAGCAAATATAGGTTTGGCAATATAGTGCCCCAATCCCTTAAAGAGGAAGTAAACCTCCCTGTATTGTTTGTACCTATAGGCAAGCCTATAATAAGGCTTACCTATAGGTACTGTAAATATCTCCTAAACTTGCACTGTTTAGGAGATATTTACTGTTAACGCCCCTTATTACATCATCAGCGCATGCACTCTGAAGGAATGGTCGCCCATGTAATTTCTTCAGAGCCTGTGCTGTGTCCGGCGGCTCCCGCACGCATGAGCAGGAGTGACGTCATTGTGGCTCCGGCCACTTACAGCACCAGAGCCTGTGAACTAAGAAGAAACACCAGTGAAGATGTCACTTGCTGCATCGGTGTGTGGACGCCGCTGGAGGGATTCGGTCTAAGGTAAGTATTTCATGATGGGCTAGTATGCGATGCATACTAGCTCATTATGTCTTTGTCTTACAGGTATTTGTTTTTTTGTTGTTTTTGTTTGTCCAGGGTTTACAACCTCTTTAAGACTGTGCCATTCTCATTACACAAACACAAGCTGGAGCACTGAGAATGGGGGAAGCTGATGCTCATTCCTCTGACCTGCAGATGTTGCATTGGATGTTGCAGAACATCTTTGAACATCACTGGAGTTTGAAAGGTACATATTAAAAATCCATTAAGGTTCTTATGTGGGCATTTCCTGTTATAAGGTGACAAACCTCTGCCCCAAGTAGCCTCTTGCTCGCTTGCATTTTCACACTGTGACTCGCTCTTCCTAAAACCATACAGTGGCAGAGTCCTCTGAAAACCAGACATTTGTTTAAAAAAGCCAGACTATCCAGTTTAAAAGTGGATAAGTTGCAACCCTTCCCCCTACGCACACAAAAGGGTAGATTTATTAATGGAAAATGGACTGATAAATTAGCAGAGGAATTTTCCCCAGAGCTTAGTGAACGAGGTGAGGCTTTGCTGACTTCCATCATGCAATCATGAGCAAACAAAATATATGTTTTTATTTTCTATGATTGTGCATTTTTTGTAAAGTGAAACTCTAGCCCATTCACTAAGACACTCAGCCCTGGCCCCTGGGGATAAGTAAACAGAGTGAATAGCATGACTGCTGAGGTGCAATGAACCCAGGTCCCATTACTATAACATCTCTGTAGCCAACTTTTATTCCTTACCCCTTCCTCTCATCAAATAAAAACTCTTACAACCATTAATGTTGGAAAGGGCAAAGCCACAGCTTTTATTAACTCAAACACATAACATCTGAATATTTCCAACAGTGCCGGTCACAGTTGTACTGTGAGCACACAATTCCAAAGGGGGGAGGGAGATGAAGGAGGGGCCTGTCCTTACCATAAGTGCTGGACAGGCCGTCTACCTCCCAATTACCATCAAGGGCATAAGCTATTACAGGCATTTATGCTGGCAAGGTCACAAAAACCGCAGCAAGCTGTGACGTACCAACAACAATAGGGCGGGGGGGTGGGCAGCTCTTCCAACTCCGCTTCCAGAAAGACCCCAGAATCCCCTGGGGCACCACTATACCCAGCTCAGGCCCAACCCGTCCCCCCCTAACAACCAATCCCAGTGACCCCTTAGTCACCTTGATCCGCCCTGGCCATGCCCCCATCAGTCAGGGCTCTCTTTCCCTAAAGGGCTCAAGAGGCCTTCATGACTGCTGAGGTGCAATGAACCCAGGTCCCATTACTATAACATCTCTGTAGCCAATTTTTATTCCTTACCCCTTCCTCTTATCAAATAAAAACACTTACAACCATTAATGTTGGAAAGGGCAAGGCCACAGCTTTTATTAACTCAAACACATAACATCTGAATATTTCCAACAGTGCCGGTCACAGTTGTACTGTGAGCACACAATTCCAAAGGGGGGAGGGATATGAAGGAGGGGCCTGTCCTTACCATAAGTGCTGGACAGGCCGTCTACCTCCCAATTACCATCAAGGGCATAACCTATTACAGCCATTTATGCTGGCAAGGTCACAAAAACCGCCACCCGCCTGTCAGTAAGCAACTGACGGGCGCCCCACCGCAGCCAGCGCTTGTTCCACGCCTCGTTGAAGGCCAAGATTAAAGATGTCCAAACCAATATCATTGAGATGGACTCCATCCTTCCTCAGTAGATCATCACTGTCGCCTTCTAAATCTTTGTGTCGGATCACAAACCCCCCCGATCTGTCGAACAAACTTGGCAACTTGAGCATTGACTTTCCGACGAAAGTGTTCCAGGCGGGGGCCAGGGATATCTCGCGCCCATATTGAGCGAGGCACAATTTCGGACCAAATGAGGATCAAATTGGTGAAGACAGCATAGCACTGGGCAATGTCACGTTTGATAGCGGAAATTAGGTCCACAGAGCGTGTGTAACCAACGTCATTTCGGCCAGCATGGAGAACCAAGATGATGGAACCAGAAACGTGAGCGCGAAGTTGCTGACATTCCGGAAGGACCTGAGGCCAACGCAACCCGCGTATCCCGAGCCAGCGGACTCTGGCAAAATTGTAGGCGAAGCCGAGGTTTCTACCGTAGATTCGGAATTCCGCACGACGAGCAGCCCAGTAGATGAAGGAATCACCAAGTATCCATATCTGAGCCGGGAGACAACCTGTAAATTAACACAGCAGATGTGGGCGGACATACAATGAAAAACTAGATGATTCCCATCTACCTAGTCGCTGAAGTTCCGTATCGGAAAAACCCATACCAGAAGCGGCGGTTGCAGCACCGATGCGGAACGAGTGGGTCGAGAAATCACGCGCAGGGAGGCCCAACGCCTAGAGACGACTGAAAACCCGTAAAAATTGAAATCTACTCAGGGAGGAGGAATCGGCGTGAACGAAAAATGTGGGGGACGAGGGGCGCGCGGACACAAACGGGGAAGCCAACGACACCGGACAAAATGAGCCACCGCAAGGGTGCAGGACTACCCGGCGGCCCCTACCGAAACTATCAGTTTTGGATGTCCGCAGCAAAACAGTAACGCAGCGCTCCGAGAAAGAAACGTCCTCCAACAGGATGCCACCCGGGGACAATGTGGATTTGGAAACCAATTCGCCGATGCGAAAGGCACCGAAGAACGCCCACGAAAAGGCCACCCGGAAAAGGAGGGTCTCGAACGCCGAGGAACACACAGAGGGCAACAGAGAAAGGATGACAGAGAGGATCTGGAGAGAAATAGGGCGCCTAGAATCGGGAGAATGGGTAACCCGCTTCCAACCCCGCAGTACCTGCTGGACTGGAAATGCTTTGGTGATATCCTCCCACCCAAGGAGTTGGAACCAAAAGGACAACGCCGACATGGTGGAGGAAACAGTGGAGCCCGAAACACCTTTTTGCAGCAAATGAACTAGGTAAGCAAACAAAGCCAAACGTCTGTCATTTGAAGAAGAAATAGTAAACTCACCGCCCGACGCTTGGATCCACTCATGCCACACGTGACAGTACGACGCCCACATCCACGGGGAAAGCGACGTCCGAAGGAGCTCTAATAAGCACCAGAAACGAGGTTCCATAAGTGGGCCGGACAGGGGAGGCCCTCCAGTGAAGCCGACGGAGCCAGGGAGCGAAAACGAATGAACTGTTGACAGGAGAGAGCATCAGCGATATCATTAGAGGCACCAGGAACATGTCTAGCCCTAACACAAATGTTGAAATGTAAGCATTTTAAAACCAAAAATCACATTAGCGAGATGACTGGAGGGGAACTGGCCGACTGCTTGTTCACTACCTGCACCACACTCATATTATCCGACCAGAAGACTACCTGATGATTGCGCAACCGTTCGCCCCAAAGCTCAATGCCAACAATGATCGGAAAGAGCTCCAGAAGGGTGAGGTTGCTCAACAAGTCCATGCGGGCACCGACCACTGCCCGCTGAGCCTACGAAGAGGAAATCATCTAGGTAGTGCAAAAGGGACTGAAGACCAGCCTCCTGGGTGACCACCCATTCGAGGAAGCTGCTAAATAGCTCAAAGAAATAACAGGAAATGGCGCAACCCATAGGAAGGCACATGTCGAAAAAATAGCTTCCTTGAAAGTAGCAGCCCAGGAGGTGGAAACAGTCCGGGTGGACCGGGAGGAGGCGGAAGGCGGACTCGATGTCCGCCTTTGCCAGCAGAGCCGACTGCCCGGCTGTCCTAACGAGATGGAGTGCCCTATCGAAAGATGCGTAATGGACCCTGGATTCCTCCCTGTCGATGCCGTCGTTAACCGAGGAGCCAGAAGGGTAGGATAAGTGGTGAATAAGGCGGAATTTACCCCCGCCTTTTTAGGGACCATACCAAGGGGAGACACCCTCAGGTTGTGGAAAGGGGGGAGGTCGAATGGACCTGCCATACGCCCCAATTCCAGTTCCTTCTGGAGCTTCTCGGCCACGACAGACTCGGTATTCAACCGATTTTAAATTTGGAGACATGGTAGGAGCATCCGACGGGGAGAAAGGGATCCAGAAACCACAGTCCAGGCCGTTCCTCAGGATCAAGGCCTCCCTATGAAGGGGGTACTGGTCTAGCCAAGGAAGCATCTCTAAGACGTTCACCGGCGTCCTCCAGTTTAGGAAGGTCAGTCTTGGCTCCTGGTCTGGGATGTGGTTGCTTACTCCTCCGGAAGCACCGGCTGGCGGGGTGTGCGCCCCCGCAACTAGAGCACTCGTGCTTGAAGCGGCAGGCGGTGTACCATTTACAGTGGCTTTCATTGAAAAGCCAGCAGATACCCTTTTTTGGAGCGGCCCACGCTCCGGGGGAAGCGCCAACCGCGGACTAAAAGGACGAAGGCCTGTGGGGGCACATAAGCAGCAACCACAGGCTACCGTCCTGACAATCAAAACGAAGTTCCTTCCGTGCCGCCATTTTTTGGCGAAACTGTGTGTCATAGTGGAACCAACACTGTCCCCCGTAAACCTTGTAAGCACCCCAAATAAGTTCTAAATAACAAAACAGCAAAGTGGCCAACTCCGGGAACCGCTTGCAGAGCACTCCTGCGTAGGCGCAGAACCCTTGCAGCCAGTTCCCGAAAGTCCTAGGAAGCTGTTTTGGCTTGTCGCCCTGTGCCGATTCATCGACCCGACGAGACTTGTTAGTCATCTCCCTGTCCGGCGGCACTAGGGCGAGGAAGTCAACGAATTCGCGTCGCCATATCTTTTCTTTCACTTCCTCCGTTAAGTGCGTACCAGTAGGCACAACCGCCCATAAAGCACCCCTAGAGGTGGAGGAGGGGGTGGGCGCCGGGCCCGATACTCCCATACTGAAAAGAACTGATTTGATGACCGACGCAATGCGTTCCTCTGGCGGGCCCGATACGGAAACGTCAGCTGACCTACCCCAAATTAACTTGCAGTCATACTCACTTATGCGCGGAGGCATAGGCGAAGATGGGCGACCAGCAGCAGGACCCGGCGGAGAATCTGATTCAGGAACAGCTCTGGAAGACAGAAACGTGACCATCATCCGCCCCGCTGGGCGCGGGATGGTGTTGGTTGGCGTGTTACGAATGAGGCGGAGGGGTTGCAGCCGCAGACAAAAAGTCACCCGCCCTGCCGGGCTCGGGGAGACCATGTCCCGCGAAGGACGAAAGGCCATAACGAACCGTCTGGGGAGGAACCCAATCCCCCACCCGTCCGGGCGCAGGGGGAGTCCGTATTAGCAAACCTGGCTGATGAGAGGTAAGTGGGGTGAACTGATCTCCCGCCCAGCTGGGCGCAGGGAGAGTCTGTGAGGGCGTAGTGTAAAGGGCTGAGATGTAAGGTGCGCTAAGCTCTCCCGCCTTGCATGGCGCAGGGAGATGCTGCCCAATGTGCCAGGCTGATCCAGGTGTGAGGCTTGGTTCGAATCTCCTGCCCAGCCGGGCACAGGGAGAGAAAGATCCACTAGGGGCAGCAGAGCCGGCTCCAAATCCCCAGCGGAACCGCTATTGAGGAGGCTAGGACAGGTGGCAGTGGAGGAGGCCGAAGGCGTGTGCGAGCGGAGATGTCTCCTACGCCCCGACTTCGCAGAGGACTTACGGGCAGAGGATCGTGGACTCCCGCCGAATGATACCCCACGCCGGCCGCGGGGGCGGGCTCAGGTATGGCGGACAGGCTGGCGGGCGGCATGGTGCCGGGGAGCGCTTCAGCTCCGGCCCGGCCCGGAGCGTCACTGCAGGCAGGGGAAGGGGCAGCACGAGGGGTGGCCCGGGGACTCCGCGAGCGGGGGGCAGCGAGCAGGGACCCGGGCCGCAGCGTGAGTGAGCGGGGAGGAGGACCGCCGAGCGGGGATCCGACGAGAGTGGGCAGAGGCGCCACACTTCCCATCCGAGGAAGTGCTGCCACCTGCTACCGCAGATCGCGCGGAGGAGCAGGGAGGGGAGGGGTTGCTATAGGAGGCCCTGGAGGGACTGGGGCTCAGGCGGGAAGGCGGACGGGCTCGTCTACGGGCCCTGGGCAAAGGAACATCCTGGGGAACATCAGGAGGAGGGATAGGGGAAGGAGGGCGAAGAGCCAATCAGCCTGACCCTGGAGAGCCAGTTTGCGGACCTTGGCCAGAAGTAGATCTGTGTCCATGACTGGAGGGACAGGGTCCCAACCCGTCCCCCCCTAACAACCAATCCCAGTGACCCCTTAGTCACCTTGATCCGCCCTGGCCATGCCCCCATCAGTCAGGGCTCTCTTTCCCTAAAGGGCTCAAGAGGCCTTCATATTTGTCTTTAGTAAATAGTCCCATAGATTCATCATTCCCTGGTAAGTCCTACACCACAATTTTCAAAAAGTGAGCAATGATATGCTACATATTTATTTTGTAACAGATTTCCTTTTACATAGAAACATATGTATATATCCATGCCCCAGAGGAGCTAACAATCTAATGTCCCTAACACAGATTCAGAGACACACTTTGATCAGAAATCCCTCAACATAACAGTGTGTTTTGGGGAGGAAACCAAAGCACAGAACCCTAAAGATGAGAAAAGCATGCAAACCCCATGCTGACAGTACGGTGTTGGAATTGAAACCAAGGTCCCTATTGTTAAAAGACAACTGAGTTACATTCTCATTACGTTACTATATGTGACATAACAGTGTTTGTACAGTGGTCAATATTGTCTGTAACGTGTTTGATACACATCTACTTGCTGGTTTCATTCAGTAAATTGGTGTGTTACAATGCAAAATGTTTTATATCAAGTCAATATGCATGCTACCTTTAACCAGGTGAATACTGACAAATAAAAGAAACATTTAACTACCTTTGGACTCTTGGCATTTACTCCACTATGTACTCCAGAGGTCACAGGCTTGTTGCTCAAGCGGCATTTTACATAACATGTTGCTGCATGGGGTCATTAAGTTGAACTCATGGATGGCTCCAAAATGTTTGTATATATATATATATATATATATATATATATATATATATATATAAACACACACATATTCACAGATCACCAGTCAAAGTTTTAGAGAACCCTAATTTGTCCTTCTTTTATGTAAATGTATGCAGTTTAACTCGTGGTGTTTTTTCTACAATGTAAATCATATTGTTCAGAAAGATCTTCCCAACACTGTTCCACAAGTTTCATCAAATGTGTTGCACTTGTAGGTTACTTTGCTTTCACCCTTTTGTCCAGTTCATCCCAAACCAGCTTGATGGGGTTTAACCCTTTCATGACTAAGCCTATTTTTGAAATTTGGTGTTTACAAGTTAAAATCTGTATTTTTTGCTAGAAACTTACTTAGAACCACCAAACATTATATATATTTTTTAACAGAGAATCTAGGGAATAAAATGGAGATTGTTGCAATAATTTATATCACACAGTATTTGTGCAGCAGTGGTTTAAACACAAATATTTGGTAAAAGGGACACTTTCATGAATTTTAAAAAATCCAAACAGTAAAGTTACCTCAATTTTTTGATGTTACGCAGAGTAAATAGATACCAAACATGTCACGCTTTATAATTGCACGCACTCGTGGAGTGGTGACAAACTACGGTACCTACGAATTTCCATAGGCGACGATTTAAATTTTTTTTACGGTTACCAGGTTAGAGTTACAGAGGAGGTCTAGTGCTAGAATTATTGCTCTTGCTCTGACGATCGCGGCGATACCTCACATGTGTGATTTGAACACCGTTTACATATGCGGGCGTGACTTCCGTATGCGTTTTCTTTGCTGCGCGAGCTCGCGGGGACAGGGGCGCTTTAAAAAATTTTTTTTTTCTTATTTATTTTATTTAATTATATATTTATAAAATGTGTTTAAAAAAAAAAAAAAAGTTTTGATGTCTTTTATTGCTGTCACAAGAAATGCAAACATCCCTTGTGACAGTAATAGGTGGTGACAGGTATTCTAAAAGACCCCCGATCCCTCCTTCGCACTTCAAAGTATTCAGATCGCCGAAAACGGCAATTCTGAATACTGTGTATTTTTTTAAATCCGGCGCCATTGTCAGCCGAGTAAACGGGAAGTGACGGCATGACGTCACTTCCGCGTTTACAATTAGAAGGCTGGAACGAAGCCACCCGCAGCTTCGTTCCAGCCCGCCCCCAGCCGCCGGAGGCAGCCGATTTGTCAGCGGGCCTCGCGATCGAATGGGAGGCCCGGTAAGAGCGGCGGGAGGGGGGGACGTCCCCTCCCACTCCTTCGGTATAACAGCCGAGCGGCTTTTAGCCGCATCGGTTGTTATATTCAGATAGCCGATCGCCGGCTCTAAACAACGGTACCGGGATGATGCCTGCAGCTGCGCGCATCATCCTGGTATAACCCCGGAAAGCCGAGCACGCACATCTGCGTACGCTCGGCGGGAAGGGGTTAAGTCTGGAGACTGCTGGCCATTTCATGATTTGAAATCCACTGTCTTGTTCTTTTCTTCTAGGGTAGTACTAACACAGCCGGGGGTATGTTTTGGGTCATTACGGTGCCGTAGGATGAACCCTGACCAACTAGATGTATTCCAGAGGGTATTGCATGGCGCTGCAAAATGCTGTAGTAGTAGTTTTGGTACAGGGTACCACTCAGTCTGTGCATGTCATAAACTCTGGTTTCAGCAAAAGAGCCCCAGACCATCACACGTCCTCCTCCATCTTTTACAGTTGGTGTCCCACACCGAGGAACCATCCTTTCACCTACGTGACGGCATACAATAACCCTGCGTTATGAACTAAAGATCTCAAATTTTGATTCCTCAGTCCATAAGACCTTCTTACAGTCTTCAGTAGTTCACTGTTGGTGTTTCATAGCCCAGGCAAGCCCCTTTTTCTTATTTTGACAACTTACCAATGACTTTCTTACAGCCACTCGACCTGTCAAACCTGCAGTTCAAAGTCTTCTCTTCACAGTTGGAAGTGAGACTTGTGTTAAGCTGTGCTGGAAGATGTTGTCTTTTGAGCAGCCTGTCACACAAGCTGTTGACTCTCAGAAACTTGTCTTCTGATTCTGTTGTGGCTTTGGGTCTGCCAGACCCAAAGCCACAACAGTTTCCTACAGTTTCCAAATGCCTTTTGATGGTATAGCAAACTGTATTCACTAACTCCTTGGCTTTCTTTGCAATTTCTCTATAGGAAAGACCTACACTTTTAAGGGTTATAGTAGTCTGTCTGTATTCCTTTGTTAACCACTTCAGCCCCGGAAGATTTGGCTGCTCAATGACCAGGCCGTTTTTTGCGATACAGCACTGCGTCGCTTTAACTGTCGTACAACGCTGTACTCAAACAAAATTAACGTCCTTTTTTTCTCACAAATAGAGATTTCTTTTGGTGGTATTTGATTGCCTCTGCGGTTTTTATTTTTTGCGCTATAAGCAAAAGAAGAGTGACAATTTTGAAAAAAAAACACAATGGGGGTTATTTACGAAAGGTGAATCCACTTTGCACTGCAAGTGCACTTCCAAGTGCACTGAAAATGCACTTGGAAGTGCAGTCGCTCTAAATCTAAGGGGTAGATCTGAAATGAGTGGAAGCTCTGCTGATTTTATCATCCAATCACGTGCAAGCTAAAATGCTGTTTTTTATCTTCCTTGAATATCCCCCTCGGATCTACAGTGACTTTACTTCCAAGTAAATAATAGTAATACTTATTATGGAAACACGATCTGTCTCTACTCCCCTGAAAGAACCAGGATTTGTGTGTTTACACACACAGATCCCATTTCTCTCTCTGTCATGCGTGATCGCAGGTGCCCGGTGGTCAGTAAAACTGCGGCGGCTGGTCGGCAAGCAGTTAATTGCCATTTTTCTCGCCATTTTGAGAGCAATATACTACTTCCTGCAGTACAATACTATCAACACTGTTTTTAAACAGGCAGCAAGCTTGTAAGTAATCAGCAAAAGTTGGGACACCTTTAGGAATTGTTTGCATACATTTTTAAGGCTTAATTCACTTACGTTGCAGCAGAACTGTGAGTTGTTTACCAATTACTTATTCCCTGAAAAATACCTTTTCTTATAACTTTGAAATGCACGTTATTTTTCAGTTTTTGTTAACCTAAACTTCTTTTTCTCCTCTTGCAGTTTACCACTTACCTTTATACCATTTTAGGTTATTCATTGGACTCAAACTGTTTAAAGGAAAAGTAGAGCCAAAGCGTCACTCACCTCTCCAGACTGTGGAGGGATTTCGACATTAATGTTGGGATTCACCCAGATGGTTCAGGCTCACAGCAGCCGCTCCTGCCCTCTACACAGCCCCTGTACTTCTCTTTTACATTTCAATAAAAACTGGGCAAATTGGGGTGTATAGCGTATGTGTGTATGTCTAGTGCATAGTATAGATACAGTATAATATATAATATATACAGTATATATCAAGCTATGGACCAGGTATTGGCTCTATATGCCCAGCAACCTGGTTGGCCACTGCAACCACCAACGCCAGTCCAGGCATTGCAGCATAAAAGAGCTTTGTTTTATTACTCAGTACAAAAAGCAAGTATTAAGGTTATGATGAGAAGAGACCAAGAGAACCAAAAAGCCCTCTGACTGAATCCTATATTTTTTGTATATGTGATGGAATGAGACATGTGAATACCTTCTGTATTCTGTAATAAGGTGGGCTAATTGATCTCCTTGGTCCCTCCTTGTAATAATCTTAATAGGTATACTTGCTAGTTGGTTCCCAGCCCTACTATTTAGAAGCCATGGTTTCCATACACTGCACAGTTTTGAATAAAAAGCTCTATAATATCAGCGCTGGCTGTCACAGAGCTATGATGATTACACAGGGAAAGCCGTGTTATCCCTGTGTAATGTGTAGAACTGAGCTATCAGTTGCCAAATACAGAATTCCATGAGTAGATAACATAAAATACAAGGAAGAGGGGAAGGATATACAGACAATAGGTATATAGACAAAACAAATACTAGTCACTATAGAACACGGGGAAAGGGAGTTTCCACTTGAGGAGTATCTGGTCTAACATAGTAGGTCACATAGAAGAGGAGGAGTTCGACATGCCTTTTTTGTGGAAATCTTTAAAGCCTAAAATTGCCACTAACGTACTTGCAGTGCTTCTCCCCGGCCCCACAAACATGTACCTGAGCCCTGTATAGAAGTAACACTGTGTCTGTCTGACGGTCTTCTATCTTCTCACCCCGCTCTCACAAGCATGGCTGAGAGTGCTGTAAGTCAAATCCTTGCTGGGGAGCATAATGTATTCTAAAGAATTTTCAGCTGCAAATTGTTTTTTAGCAGAGATCATC
This sequence comes from Aquarana catesbeiana, assembly GCF_042186555.1. Lineage (NCBI taxonomy): Eukaryota > Metazoa > Chordata > Amphibia > Anura > Ranidae > Aquarana > Aquarana catesbeiana. The sequence goes on from NC_133333.1 coordinate 180,811,680, forward strand.
AATTTAAAGGGATTGTAAAGGCAGAAGGTTTTTTTTATCTTGATGCATTCTATGCATCAAGATAAAAAGCCTTCTGTGTGTAGCACCCCCCTCAGCCTCTCTAATACTTACCTGAGGTCCCTCTAGATCCAGCGATGTTGCAGGAGTGTCTCGGCTGCCCAGGACTCCCCTCCTTATTGGCTAAGACAGCAGTGTGGGGCCACTGGCTCCCTCTGCTGTCAATCAATGTCAGTCAGCCAATGAGGAGAGAAAGGGGTGGGGCCACACCATGGCTCCATGTCTGAATGGGCACAGGGGAGCTGGACACTGGCTCTGCTCGGGTGCCCTCATAGCAAGCTGCTTGCTGTGGGGGCACCCAACAGGAGGAAGGGGCCAGGAGCACTGAAGAGGGACCCCAGAAGAGGAGGATCAGGGCTGCTCTGTGCAAAACCATTACACAGAACGGGTAAGTATAACATGTTTATTTTTAACTAAAAAAAACGAGACTTTACAATCACTTAAATGTATTGTGTCAGCCCATCTTCTCAGTCCTCCTCAGAAAGCGTAGAAATATCACCCTTCTACTTGTGGAATAAAGCGAGAATCCTGAAACTATGAAGTATAGTGAGAAAGACACAGACAGAGGAGAAAGGGTTTTGGAGGCCATGTGCTCTTAACAGAGAGTCAAGGGTATGGTGCTCACCCGCCTGAAAGAGTTATCCACCCTAAACCAGTCAACAGCACCCAGAATGGACCTTAAAATCTCCATTAATCAGGCCTTCAGTGTAATTTTCATGGTCAAGGTGACTTCTGAGGAGACATGGTGACCTTGGTATACTAAGGATTGTAGGGTTTCTGTGGAGTCCACAAATGTTACCTTCTAGGTCTATAGAGGATGTTCAAGTGCTATTTTCAAATTAAAGTATGTATTTACTGTCTATCCAACAGAAAGTGAACGCAGCACAAGTTGTTAAGAAACAAAAAAAAAAAAAAAAGGAAGCAAATATTTGCAAAAGTGTACATCTGACCTCTAGTGGTAGCAATACTACAATGCAAGCTAAGGAATAGTACTACACTGCAGTCTGCAACAATCAGAAACATTTTAAGAAAAATAAATCACAGCACCACACTCAACGTGCTGTATAATACCTGCTAGTGGAGGGTTAATGCAGCTGTAATAGTAAACCAGTGGAACCTGGTATAAATGCACAAGACAGAAGCAGGATTAAAACAGCTACAAAAAAAATAATTTAAGATGAAACCCATAAAGAATCATTAAAAAAGTTAATGTAAGGAATGGTTGTCCTTTACATCAAATGTCCATGTGAGTTCATATTATCTATCCACAGTCCACAGCAACAAGCAGCATTAGACCTGAGACACACAGGAGCCGCACTCAGACGATGGCCAGCGGGAGCAGGCTTCCAGAGCATTCTCCAAATGGAAGCACACCCATTTGATTTAATGGACAACCATTCCTTACGTAGCGGTACCCCCCCATAGGAGCTGCTGAAAGTTGTGACCCAGCCCAACGTGGCATTCACTTCCCAATCACCTTGGAGACAATGAACAATCCATGTGCTTATTTTATTTTTTTATTGAGGGATTTGAACTTGGATAGGGATGGGAATATATGGGATGCCCGGTAGAACAAGCAATTGGTTGACTGTATATCAATCAGTTGGGACAACTATATACATCTGGCTACTCCAGTCTCCTGCAGCACTTCTCTTGTTAGCAGACTCTCTCCTCTCTCTCCTGCATAACACTTAACTCCAGGCACAGCTAGCACATGGTTAGGCCCAACTCTGACTCAGTCAGGCCATAGAAATTTTGATTTGCAGGCAGGGACCACGGGCCCCTTTAAGGTAGCAAAAAAACAGTAAAAGGAAGTCTTTAGTGCTAGCTGCCCTATGGTGAACTACTGCTCCCAGTAAGCCCTCTTCAGGCCTAGCCAGCCCTCCTGGCTGTAGTTGCCCGACTCCACTGCCTGTGACAGCACAGTCCTTACTGCTGGCTCTGCACCCATCCCACACTGCACACTCCTAGTCCTCTCAGGCTTTCCTCCCTCCAGTCCTGACTGTGCCTGTCACTCACCGGCCCTCCTGGCCACACACACAATGGCGGTTCCCTCCTGAAGACTTGCCCGGCAGTACTAGCTCCTGCTGTCCTCTCTGACTCCTCTCTCTGCCTCCTGTCCAGATCCTTCATACGTTCTTGAAGGGATCCTTCCTGCACCAGAATCCCAGGCCCGAGGTCACCCCCCCCCCCCCAGACTGGGGGGCACCCTCAAAGGCCCCCGACAGCTTAGCACTCCATCCTCAGTTCTTCCACCCGAAATCTCCCCACCAGTTGGGCTGAACCTGGGTATAACAAGGAGGCCTGCCCCCTGCCAATCCTAAATGGGGATTGGTCGGGGCTCCCTGAGACACCTCAGACAGCTCCACCTCTCTTCCCCTCCACTCTTCTAGAATCCTCTAGAAGCTTCTAGAAGCCAGAGGGAGGTAACCGAGAAGTGATGCTATCTGTGAGTCACCAGTCTACTCTGAGCCACTCCCATCCCACACAGATCTAGCTAGGCCTGCCTAAATTTACCTGTGCTCACCAAAAATCAACCTCTAGCACCTACCTAGGTAGAGGGTGCTACATTCACCACCACTCCCCCCCCCCCCCACCAGAATCCAGCTGGTCGCTCAGTTGGGAAATTTTACAAAAAAAATGGCTCCTTTAAGGGCATCCCATAAGATAAAATGGATGGGGGGAAAGGGAAAAAACTTGGATGGGGAACTGTACAAATAAATACGTACAAAAATAGAGTAGATTTCGTGGGTATTTACAGTATTCACATCACTGTACACTCTACAGTATTCACATCACTGTACACTCCTAACTACAGTTTCCTGGAGCTGACATCAACATCACACAAAATACACATTTGAGCCAGGGCATCTCTCCCGCAAGAAAGATACTCCGCCCGCAGGAAAATCTTGACTCTAGCCGGAGGGGATGGACAGCCATCCCATCCCAGAAGATCCTAAAAGAAGACAAAACAGCATCCTATCCTTGTCCTATCTTCACACTGACAGTTTCTGTTGGGAGGGGGTTAGCATCCGCCCAATGGAAATAAAAAAGAGGAACACATGTTTTTTTTTTTTTTATTCTGTTTGTTTTGTCAGGAGGGGGTTATGACCTACTGACAGAAACAATATGGGGGGGGGACATGAAATTGAAAGCAACCATCTTTCTTTGGAGTTCCTGATGGGAGTGGCCCCGGCCCTCCCTGAGCAGACAGGCTCCTAAAAGATTAGTTCAAGAAACAAGCCTCACCCAAGTGTCCTCGCAACAGAAAAAAAAGAAGGATCCATCCTGTGGGCACATGGGTGGCAGGCTGGCCTGTTCTAGCAAAGTCAGGGAGGAAAAAGAACACAAGTCTGCAACTCCCCTGCAGTCGCTGTGATTTCTATTCTATGATGGCTGCACACTCACAGTCCTCTCACGCATAGAAGTGGGGATCAGGAGGTCTCCTCCTGCCTCCCCCATCCTCCCTGACGGAGACCAAATGGCTCTTTGTAGGCTGTCCCGCCCTCACAATGAGCACCAGGTCTTTGTAAATTGCTCTCCCCAGCTTCCATTCTTGACGAATGTCCTCAAAACGGGCCCAGGCTTCACTCTCCGGCACCTGCAGAGGCTTGGGAACATGCAAATAGTCCCAGACTATGTCAACTTCCTACTCTTCCTGGGAGTTCTCTATGACGTCCATGATCTGGGGGGGACATAGGGATAGTCCAGACCCCACTCCAGAGCAACTTTCCTCTGCACCTCCCGCCAGTGGCGTATCTAAGATATGGCAGCCATGGCAAGTCCCATGTGCACCATGGGGGGGCGGCAAAAAAGCCACCCCCCCACACAAAAAAAACCCCACCTGTCCTCCCACAGCCCAATTCTGGACTAATAAATCCCCCTACACCGCGGCCGGCCTGCTGGAGCGCGGCGTCGGTGTTCTGTTAGATAGCTGCTACCCGACCCGGGTTGTTGGGCTTGGCTTAGCCTGAGGGAGGCTCTGTCAGCAGGGAGGGGCCGGGAGCTCCACTGACGCTCTGACCCTGCCCTGCCCCGCCCCATGTAATCTATGTGCTCAGAGCAGAGTGGGAGCATTGAGATTGCCTCTCCTGGACTTCTGAGAGCCTCGCCCTGGACAGAGATAATCCCCACCCCTACCGCCGAAAGCCCCGCCCCTGCTGTCGAAAGCTCCACCCCCGGACCTCTGAGAGCGGGAGGTGAGCCCGGCTGGCCAGGTAGGTCTTTCTGCCAATATACACCGCCTGTAGACTCAATGTTACGCTAAACCCTCCCTGACAATGTTGTTTACCCCCTGTATGGCTGTGCATTGCTGAAAGTTAGAATTTAAAAATGGCTACTTGAACATCTCCTGTAGTCGCATCCGCAGTCTTGTCATCTGCTGTAGTCGCATCCGCAGTCTGGTCATCTCCTGTAGTCACATCCGCAGTCTGGTCATCTCCTGTAGTCACATCCGCAGTCTCTGTTCATCTCCTATAGTCGCAATCGCAGTCTGGTCATCTCCTGTAGTCGCAATCACAGTCTGGTCATCTCCTGTAGTTGCATCCGCAGTCTGGTCATCTCCTGTAGTCGCAATCGCAGTCTGGTCATCTCCTGTAGTCGCATCCGCAGTCTGGTCATTTCCTGTAGTCACATCTGCAGTCTGATCATCTCCTGTAGTCGCAATCGCAGTCTCTGGTCATCTCCTGTAGTCGCATCCGCAGTCTGGTCATCTCCTGTAGTCGCAATCGCAGTCTCTGGTCACCTCCTATAGTCATATCCGCAGTCTCTGGTCATCTCCTGTAGTCACATCTGCTTAAAAGTTTTAAGTCATCATCATGTGTGATTGTGTGTGTGTGCCAAGCAGAAGCAGCCAATTAAATATAGTGCTCAAGATGGATTAAATAAATAGATAAATTCATAAATAAAGTATAATAAAGTGATTTGTGCAACAAGCTCATTAAACAGTCCACATTCAGTGAAAGTTCATGTACTGCAAACTTTGCAGTACATGAACTTTTACTGAATGTAGACTGTTTAATGAGCAGGGGCGGACTGATCCATCGGGCACTTGGGCACTTTATGTAGTGCCAATCCATAATTTGTTTATTGAACGATTAAAGAGCTTTACTTGTACTTTTGTTAGCTGTTTTTTTTTTGTTTTGACAGGGGCGCAGTTTCAGTGTTTGCCATAGGTGCCGGAAATTCAGGGACTTCTGGCTCTTGCTGGGCAGTACTCACAGTTAACAGGTCCGCGGGTCATGAGAGTCTTCTCTTTCCTGATATCCTCTTTCTTCACGGGGTGAGTCACCAGGCCACTACTCCACTCCGCCTTTAGGGGATAATCCAAGGCCCTCTCCAGCCTTCCCGGGATGTCCGCAAATGTAAATGGCAAAGTCCTGAGAGCAGGTCCACATTGTAATATCGTGGCCCCTGCTGGGCAGATGCTGGTCGTATCGGCGGTTCGCCGCAATGGCCACACAGGACCCATGCTCTGACCACCGCGGTGGGTATCTGGCACTCGGAACACTGTAGGCAGAGTGAATCCATCCCATCGACAATCCCCAAGGCAAATCCTTCCCGGTGCTCCAATCGGACACCAGTGTCCACTACTGTCCGCTCTGACAGTCCAGGCAACCGAGTTATTGCTGATAGTAAACGGCCACCCTCCGCCATCTTCCTGCGCCTTTTTGTGTCTGATGCTAGCAGGGAACGCTGAGTCTCCTCCAGGGTGTGGCATCGCCTCCTCGCTTCCAGACAGGCTGGCGTCTGAGAAAATGATAGGCAGGCTCCTCCCTGGGCACGCTGCTGTAACCCCTTGTTAGAGAAACGGAAGTTTGCAGGCATACTGATGCTAGCAGGACTTGTCCAGTCATGTTGCCCAGCACCGACTGTGCCCGAGCAACTGGAGACAGATGACCGCTGACTTTCCCGGTGGTTGCCGGTAGCACCAATAAAGTTTGTAATCAATGCATCACTGAAGGGCACTATCTCAACACAGTCCGGCCCGCAGGCACCTGCAGGTTTACCTCGATCTCCCCGGGCAACAGTAGACACTTCCAGGCACACTTTACTGTCTATGGCAGGAGTTTGGAGCAAATGTTCAAGATGCCCAGCATTTGCAGAGCGCTGGGCATATTTTTAATCCAGTGAAAAATGTCCAGGATTAGCAGAGCGCTGGACATATTTGTAATCCATGGGCGTGATCGCTTGGTATGGTTGCCACGAATGACAGCACATGGTAAAAAGTCACTGAATTGCAGGATTTAGGAGAAGTGTCCGCCCCAATGCTGGTTGAGGCTACTGGGTAGCAGGTGGCAATAATTAACAATGACTCCTGCTGGTTGCTATGGGCAACGGCACCTATTTTTACGCAAAGCACACAAGTCCTCCCCAGGGTTCAATTCCTCAATACGGTTGGAACAAACACATTTCCCCGACTCGCTTCCTCGGATGCTAGGGGCTACGGCTGGCAGTCATCCGTGATCAGGGGATCCCAAATGAGCCCCATATGTAGCAGTCCCCCGTAGGGGCTGCTGAAAGTTGTGACCCATCTGTCACCCCGCCCAGCCCGGCATTCACTTCCCAATCACCTTGGAGACAGTTTTTTGCATTTTTATTGAGGGATTTGAACTTGGATAGGGATGAGAATATATGGGATGCCCAGTAGAACAAGCAATTGGTTGATTGTATATCAATCGATTGGGACAACTATATACACTTGGCTACTCCAGTCTCCTCCAGCACTTCTCTTGCTTGCAGACTGTTACTCTCTCCTCTCTCTCCTGCACAACACTTAACTCCAGGCACAGCTAACACATGGTTAAGCCCAACTCTGACTCAGTCAGGCCCTAGAAATTTTCATTTGCAGGCAGGGATGTAAGATGTAAAAATAGGAATTTATAGGCCCGATTTAGTTTCTTTTTTTTCTTTTCTGATTACCTTGAAATCTAACAACAAAATCTACCCGGTGTTTTGAATGGGAAAAGTTATGTAAGAAGATACAGCCTGCACACAGGCGTTGTGCACTGTCACCTTGTGGGCCTTGTTTAGTGTCTTGACACGGCGCAGTTCATGTGTTCTGCATGGTCACATGACCTCTCAGGTAGTAGCTTCCAAATGGAATTCCTCTCCTACCCATTCCTTTTGGAAAGTAAACCCTTTGGCAATACTTCCAATGCCTGAGTCCATTTATCCTCGTCCAGAGACTCTAAATCCTCTTGCCATGAAGCATAACTGTTGATCTGTGTCCGAGCACTAACAGCCATCTGTAATGCAGAGTATAGGTCTCCTAATAACCCCATCTTTGTACAGGATGTGGAAATAGCCATAGATAAAACTGTAGATGGGTTATATTTCAACTGTAAAACTAACATCTGGCTCTGTAGAGCATGACACAGTTAATATTGGAAAAAGTAGATATTGGTAAAAGTTGTTATTGGAAAGCTGGAAACGCTCTTTAAGAGTATTAAAAGGCAAAAGCACATCTTTATCATACAACTTATGGAGAAGAGTAATACCAGCCCTTTTCCAGCTATCAAATCCTATTACCTTGCTAAGTTCAGAGAGATAGGGATTATCCTATATGGGTATGTACTTAGTAAACCCTTCATACTGAGTGATGTTTTGCACCGCCTCCCACAAATGTATTAAATGGAATGTGGGAAATTTCCGTTCAGCATGAAAATGGTAAGCTACCACTAACTGAACCAAAGGAGATTCAGGAAATTGGGATAAAATAAAAATAGTAAATTATACACTGCACTTTAGAATATTACACAATAAATGCGTGCTGAAGATTAAAACAAATACGTGTAGTGTTAATGTGACGTAAGTGACATATGTGACATAGATGTGATATGACAAAAATAAAATAAAAACACTAAATATGTCAATTAAAACATTAATATTAAAGTGCTCATGTGCATCCAAGTGCTTTGTAACACAGATATAAGTGTCCAGTGGTGTATAGGGAACAACACTAGTCCCACTTTAAATAGCAAAAAGTGCTATTGTGCAAAAACCAAGTCTTTTTATAAAACAATGCTGTGACAGTCCTGTTGAAAAAAGTGCATTAGCGTGGTATCCAGTAGTAGCACTGCTGACATGCTTATGTAGCGCTGGTAAATTTACAATCTACCGCAGGTTAGGTAAATTTAGTAAATTGTGTGTTAGGAAGGTTAAAAGTTTGCCTCTGTTCCAGCTTGGCTGACGTTGTGTGTGTTTCCGTGCTGACTGGTGGGTGTCGCTGTTACCATTAGTCGGTGTTGGAAGGGCAACGTGTCGAAGTGTATAGATGCTCCTCTATCTCGCAGACAAGCTTGGTGGAGGTGGTCCTCCGAGTTGCATTCTGGAAAGAGGGTATTTATGGGACAGACGCCATGTTCTAGGGTTCGTTTTACAGCCACCTGCTGGCCCTCCTGACCGACAGGTATGCGTTAAAGAGCTACCTAGTGGTCCTCCGATCGGGAGTCCCACGATACAGCGGTGCAGGTGTGGGTCCAGAGGCTTGTCTGGGGCCTACCACCGCGGCCAAGGAATGGTCCTAAGCTGTCGGTCCTGTGTGACAAAGCTGGACAGCCGAGGAGATCCCAGGGAGGACCCGTCTTGGAGAGATCACATGGTGAGCTGGTCTATAGAGGGGCCTGGTGACTCGGTTGGAGGACGTATCCAAAAGAAGTAACTATACAGCATAGTGTTGCCGGTTCGGCTTAAAGGTTCAGGCACTGTGACTGACATTCACTGCAGAAAAATCTGATACATTCTGTGGCAGAGGATCGTACGGATTTACCCCCCAAACAAGTCTGTGGCAGAGACTTTTAATTCGTGCTGCGTGCTGGCTGCTAGACCGGTGAGAGAGGGCTATCCAGACGAGCAAGGAGTGTGTCCCACAAGGGGAGCGCATTCCACATAATTATCTGAATTTCACCAGGACATTTGCCGCTAAGATTCTACAAGAAGATATCTCCTGAAAGTTTCTTTTTCTGCCTCTTTCCTGCTACTTCCTAAAGTTGTCTGTTTAATAAAGCATTGAAAACATACTCCAGTGTTGGTGCGTGTGTCGTCCAGAAGTAAATTCAACGGAACCCCTAGACCCGGTGCCGGTGAAACAGAGGGAAGCAAAGTGAAGGTAACAGACCCGCTTAAACCAGCAGCTCCACCGAGAGTTAGTGCTACACTTATAAATCCATGCGTCTAAAAATGATTGAAATGTGTTGCAGATCATGCATTGGTGCTCTTATTCCAGTGACCCCCTAGGTATTAAATGCTCACCTTGGAGCGTGTGACTTAGCAATTACGCTCAGTCAATACACCCTTGTGGCCCACCCCTGGGTTCTGTAATGATAACAGGATTCCCACGCAGTATCTCAGTAATAATGGGGAATAAAAAGCCTCGATAGTGTGTTATCGCTTTAAACGTTTTATTAAACAAATAAGAACAATACTCACATGTACCAGGTGCGTCATTGCACCACTCTGTATATGGCATGAAACATTACAGCGGCTGGTTTTGGAATGGTGTATGCTTCCTCCTAGCCTAGGCAGATAGACTGCCTGTCGTACCGTCCTGACCCCTCCCCCACGGTACGACAGGCAACATGTCTGCAGCATGTCTCAACTCGTCCAATGTCAATGTGCTCTCCAAGGCTGTCCTATTTTCGTCTGAAAATGTTGGTAGGTTAATTGTATCAAGGAACTTTGTCAAATCCTCTACTGCATAAGACACTTTACTGCTATGCAGGGTTTGAAAAAACTCACAAAATACATGCACAATCTCTGGAGTACCGAACACAATATTATTCAATGTAGTTTGCATTTTTGACACATACATTGATGGCCTTTGGGCCTTCACTATAGTAGCTAACAGGTGTGCTGTACCCTCCTCTTCCTCGAAATATGGTTGTTGAAGAAAGAAGCTTTTATTTTCTGCCTTCTGGATGGCTACCGATGCATACTGCTGTTGACTTTGCAGCCATGCTAATTGAGTATCTGGGTTAGGATTAGTGACATATTGGCATTCTTTCTGCAACATATCATCAGCTAATGCTTTTTCCCATTTCCTGGATCATTTTTTAATATTTAAAATCTGGGAAATGAGAAGACCTCTCAAATAGGCTTTCACTGAGTCCCAGTAGACTGGGAGAGTCACCATGGGTTTATTAGTGGTACCATATACTGCCAGGTCTATCGTAATACCCTCAAGTGAGTGTCAACCAGTAAGGTTTCTCTTTCTCCCTCCCAGTGTTTGACTCAGTTGTTTATCGCTCACTACACCCTGCAGAAACTCTACACATAGGGAAAGTCCATATCGCCTTTGTGCCCCCGATGTAATTCAGCCAACGGGTCTCTCATTCACATGCTATGGTGGTGTCCCAAACTTCAGCGTTACTGGGATAAGGTGTTTACAACTTTAAACTCCTTATGTTCAACAAGAGTGGCAATAGATCCCAAAATTGCACTTCTTGGGGTAATCTGAGAAGATTTACTCCCAGAGGAAATGCACACTATGTGGACAAGGTCCTTATATTTAGCGCGAAAGCTTATACTACAAAAGCGGATTTCACCTATACCTCCCTCACATAAACAGTGGTGTGATGTTCTTAATTTCACATTGCGAATGGAAAATTTAACTTACAAACATAGGGGATGTCCTCACAAATTCCAAAAGATATGGTCCTGGTGGGTGGACTCTAATAATTAACTTATTGATGCCCCCTCTCGGACTGCAGGGGTTAATAATAAAAACACAACTAATAGATTTCCGGTGCTAATTGATACAGGGGTAAGCAGTGAAAAGGACTAAGGTGGATGGCAGGGTAGGGTCAGACGGGAGCTATCGGGTGTTTAAGATACAATAATCCATACCCTGCAAGTGTTGAGAATATGGAAAGTCATTGACAACCGATTTCTACAAGACCAATGAGTCTTTATGTATGTACACATGTTTTTTTTCATAGATATGGGTATTTGCCATTAACGATTTCAGTTAGACTGTGAAAAACTATGTTTGTTTTTGTATTGTTTCATATGTTTATTTTCTTTACTTGTTTTGGTATCAGAAACTTTTCTTTGTGATACGCTTCTGTTGTAGCGTATTTGTATTGTTAAAAAATTGATAATAAAAATTACTTGATTCAAAAAATAATGTATTGAAATTAAAATGTTACTCACATGTGTAAAAAGATCCAAGCAGCAAAATCAGCATCCGACAGGCGTGATGATGTCAGCTCAGGTGTGATGACATCAGTGCCAGTTTCCAGTAGTGAAGACTTTTGCATGTTGTATATCCAGAATTGACCCAAACATTCCTAATGAAGCATTTTTTTGTGCAACCTTTAACTAATGCTCATTTGTGCTTTAATGTCACCTCAGCAACCAGTCCTAGGGTACACACAGACACAGGAGAGCACCCCTCTGACACGGCTCAGAGTCAGCAATGCCTTAGACCTACATTTGTGGTCGGGGGGGTGTGGCAAAAATGAGTGGTTGGGCCTGATGAGGTTGTACACATGCTCCAGCCTTGATGTTTTACAGGCACAGCTACACTTGTGCCCCCACCGCATTTGGTGGGCAGTATAACCATCTAATATGACCGAGCAAGTAAATGGGGCTGCGCTGTCACCTCTCTGCAACCACATGCACAAGGTTGTGGCTTGTTTGGGTGGACTTACAGGGTTTAAACAAGCACTGAGAACGCAACATATCGCCTTCAAATCAGCTGTCAAACACCCTATAAAAAGTGATCCACCATCCATTTATTATATAAGGTTTTGGAAAAAGCAGCTCCTTTTTATCCAGCGAAATTGCTGGTGATGGGGGATTTCAACTCTACTATCTCCCCAGATTTGGACAGACCAGTCCCATCAAAAAACTATAGCTCTGAACTATCTATATGGGCACAGGCAATGGGGCTACAGGAGATATGGAGATGGAAACACCCGGCTATTAGGGCATACTCATGCTTTTCGGCCTCACATAGGACTGCCTCACGGATTGACCTAGCCTTCTCTAATTCAATCCTGTTGACGGATGTAATAGGGGCTAAATACCTACCCAGTGGGTTGTCCGATCATAGCCCACTGGTAATCGAGCTTTGCTCGCCTGCACGCCGAGATGCGGCCCTGTGGAGGCTGGGGGCACAGTGGATTTCCCACCCTGAGGTGGCTAACACTATCCCACCCAGACTAGTTGAGTTTTGGGAACTTAATGAAGGCTCCTCGACCCCACAGACGGTCTGGGACACCTTCAAGGCCTATACAAGAGGGCAATATATCTCTATTATCGCTAGTGTCAAGAAACAGCAGGGCTGGGAAACTTACAGGTTACAACAGATGGTAGAGGATCAAACATTAATCTATAGTACAGATCCTACAGCAGCTCATTTTGACGCATTAAATGCCGCCCGCAGTTCACTAAATTTACATTTAACGGAAGTTACAAGATTGGATATGCATAAAGGTAGACAGCGACTATTTGAACAGGGGGACAAGAATGGTCGTTTTCTGGCCATGTTGGCACAGCATGAATATCCATCCACAGTGGTTTCGGGCCTGCGGTCTTCAACTGGGGATAAGGTGACCTCTCAGAAATCTTACAAATGTTTAAAGCCTTTTACCAAACTCTTTATACCTCTGCTCTTCCCCCCCGACTTCCAGCCAGAGATGTTGCAAAACCTTTTAGATCCACTAGCACTTGGCTGGCTGTCGAATGAGGAACGAGAATCGTTGGTACGCCCTATTTCGGCCTTAGAGGTTTTAAAAATTATACGGTCCTTCCCTTTGGGCAAGGCGCCAGGGCCGGATGGTCTTCCTATAGAATTTTATAGGGCACATGCAGCATTTTTGGCACCCATCCTGGCCCAATTATACACCCTCTGCCTATCCAAGGGTGATCTGCCCCTTTCAATGCACCAGGCCTATCTTACTTTGATCCATAAGGACCTTAAGGACCCAGAGCTATGTGCCTCATATAGGCCAATAGCCCTATTGAATAATGACCTGAAAATCTTAACCAAACTGCTGGCTACCCGTCTATATCCATTATTACCTTCGGTTATTGACTCTGATCAAACAGGATTTATGCCTAAAAGGTCAACCGACGTTAATCTTAGGAGACTCTTTACCAATATTCATGCCCAACACAATAACTCCGGTACCAGAGCTATTGCCCTACTAGATATAGAAAAGGCATTCGACACTGTGGAGTGGCCCTTTTTGTGGGAGACTCTACGTCGAATGGGTTTTCCACTACGGTTTATATCATGGTTGCAGGTGATCTATAGGTGTCCCATCTCATCGATTCGTTTGGGCTCCAGACTCTCAACTCCATTTCAACTGTTTCGGGGAACTAGACAGGGCTGCCCTCTTTCTCCGGCTCTATTTGCTCTAGCTATAGAGCCAGTTGCAGAGGCTCTCCGTACATCGCCTCATATTAAGGGGCTTAGGATAGGCATGCTGGAGGAGAGGGTAGCCCTGTATGCTGACGACATGGTTTTATTTTTGGGGGACGCGGGTCCATCACTTCAGGGTGCTCTGTCACTCCTCAACACTTTCTCCATGGTAACGGGCCTCCGGGTAAACTGGCCAAAATCTACTCTATTTCCAATAGATCAAGCAGCCAAATTGACATCCTCTCCAGATAGCCCATTAAAGTGGGTTGACTCCTTTAAATATCTTGGGGTTTGTGTCTCTGCACAAGCCTCAGATTTTCTTAAATTAAACTTGGATCCGGTAGTGGGGGATATGAAAGCTAAACTCAAGGCATGGAATAATCTCCCCCTATCGGTATGGGGAAGGGTCAACTTGCTTAAAATGAAGGTCATCCCCAAATTCATATATTTATTCCGCCATTCCCCGCAGTGGATTCCTAAATCCTTCTTTACTAAACTAAACCAACGCTTTTCAGAGTTTCTCTGGGGCTCCTTACCACCGAGATATAAGTTAACTACATTAATGAGGCCACTATCGCAGGGTGGTATGGCCTTTCCGGATTGCTATAAGTACTTTTTGGCGACACAGCTGGTGACAGTGGTCTGGTGGCTAAATCCTGATAAAACCAATGTGGCCTCCGCTTTGGAGGCCACCGTGGCAGGCTCCTGGGAATCTCTTCAATACCTAATTTACAGAGGCCCATGTGCCCCACACTTATTAACTCCGTCTATGCTTACTACTTTACGGGCCTGGAAAATGGGCTTGGCTATTGAAAAACACAGCCAGATGGGAATTTCCCCTAATACACCCCTATGGCTAAACCCCAATTTACCACATTTTTACAAATCTATTGACCCCCAGATATGGACTAGATATGGTATAAAATTAATCTCACAAGTGGTGTCTTGCACCTCACTGCTTTCTTTTTGTCAGCTTTCCTCCCAGTATAATCTTCCGCAGCACTATCAGTTCCGTTATCTTCAACTTTCGCATGCTTTCGAAGCCCAATTCCCACGTTCGTCCTGTATATTAATACAGTCTAAACTGGAGACTACTCTTAGATCCGGTTGTACAAAAAAACCTATATCTCACATATATCAGCATTTAATCTATGAGTCCTTGCCTCCGTTGGACGGCCTTTTGTCCCGTTGGCAGCGTGACATTCCAGCTTTGAGTGGCGAAGATTGGGATGGTGTTTGGGACTTCCCTTTTAGTTCGCTAGTCTCTATACGTGACAAGTTAGTCCAATTTAAAATAGTCCACCGGGCGTATTTCACTCCCCACAGACTTCATTTGATAAATCCTGCCCACTCCCCTAAGTGTTGGAGATGTAGCTACACCCCCGGAGATTTTTCCCATATCTTTTGGCATTGTCCAAAGATACAACAATTCTGGGGGGAGGTACTAGGCCTAATCAATAAAATTGCATCCACTAATCTACCACTGTCTATGGAGATTTGTATGTTGGGCCTTATAAAAAAATTAGTTCCTGCTGTAGCTAAACGCACGATGATTGGTTTGCTTCTATTTTACGCTAGGAAAACCATAACATTTCAATGGAAGAAGCCCTATCCCCCCACAAATGTCCAGTGGAAACGTTTGGTTAACGATAATCTTCCACTATATAAAGATACCTATCTTAATAGAGGCTGCCAATTGAAATTTAATAAGGTTTGGAGTGGGTGGCTGGAGGAAATGAACATTGCTTACTAATGTTGGACTAGCTTCAGTTACGATACCAAGAATCGACGATTAAATGTAATTCCTAGTTAATAGGTATAGGCCTTTATGGGCAGTGGGGGGGCGGCCCAAAAATTCCAAAAATCCCCTTTTCACTTACATGTTAAAATTGTATTGCATGGATGTATTCCTCTCTTTTTCTTTCCCTTTCATTTTTTTTTTTTTTTTTTACCTGATGTACTTGCGATATTACCTGTACAAGCTAGACAACCAATTTGTATATGTCTTTATGTCTTTGTGTCTTATAAGGAAAATTTGAATAAAAATAAATTAAAAAAAAAAAAAAAAAAAAAAGTGATCCACCACAGATCGCTTCTTAGAGGGGCAGCAAAGGTTGTCGCATGTGTAAACAAGCCCTTAGAGTAGATGTAAACCCTAAGATGATATTATTTTATTTTCAATGGCTCTGTGTATCATAAACAACTGGCATGTTTTTTATTTTTTTCATAAAATATTGTTTTTTCTTATTTTTACCCTGTTTTTTTATCTCATTGTTACTGATTCCTCTCAACCTCTTCCAGACACTCCTGGCAACATACACTCATTTCAATGCCAGCTACACATCATTACTCTCAATCTCAATTACTTCAGATTGTGACAACAGTGGACCTTGGCCGTGCAATATTTATCAGCATGCTCACTTGTAGTCTGAATCAGGGGCCTGTGTGACAAGTAGACAATGTAGGGCAACAGCTTGGAGACAGTTGTCACAAGTGCCTAAACAAAAACCATGGCAGGAGCACCTGGTACTAATATTTTAATAAAAGCTGTGTATTTATGTAGCACCCTCTAGTGCTAAAGGTGTATATAAGTTTTTTCTAGTACAGGTAAATTTATGCAGGCTTGGCTGGCAGCCAAGCCTGTCTGTTTTTGTTCTGGGTTGCGCAGAAATCCAGAGAGAGCTGCATGACTCACAGGCGGCATCACTGAGACCTCCCCCCCACTTCTCAAATGTTTTGGTACCTTCTAGAACAATGGGAGGGGAGGAGATGTGGAGTTGCCTGGAGTATTCTGGGGGCCCTGATCAATCCCCAACTTGGATTGGCAGGGGGTAGGCTCCCTCAAATACTCAGGGTCAGCTCGGCTGAGGAGGAGTTGTGTTCGGGTGGAAGCTGGAGATGGAGTGTTAGGCTGTTGTGGCCTTTGAGGGAGCTCCACCGGTCTGGGGGGGTGACATCCCCAGTCTGGGGGGGTGGTATCCCATAAGTGGGCATCCCATATGTACCCTATCCCCATCCAAGTTCTATTCCCCTAATAAAACAAAACAAAGTACAAGGACTGTGAACATTCACCAGCGGCCCCTACAGGGGTAGCGCTACATTTATAAAGATTGAGAACAACAAATACGATATATTAATGTGTTAAAACTTATATAAGATTTGCTTTATTGAGTTTAGATCTACTTTATAGGAGACCTTCCATGAAAATGGAAGGTCCACTTATATAAGCCTCACACCACCTGTGTAGCAAAACAAAAACAAAAAACAGAGTTTTATGAAAAGCATTAAAAATACCTAACTCTGAACTTGGCTACCAATGCTTCTGGGATGTGCAGCTTGTGTCACTGCACCTCAAGGCTACATGGTATGTATTCCAGCAAATTACCAGCAGATTCAGGTGCCTATGTTTTGAAAAAAAAGGCTGCTCTTTACTAAAGCCAGCCATAGACGATTCAAAACCATGTATGGGCAGGCTGATTGACAACCAGCATGTCAGATTTTTAGGATGCGATTATTGCCAGGGGCTATAGCCGCTCTGCAATCACAATTGTTTGATCTGCCAGGCACCCGCTGGGCAACACTTTTCTGTAAACAGGGCTGTCCACCTGTAGTCAGGTTATAATTTGGTTGCCTTAGGGCATTAGAGGCTGGCCCAGGTTGGGGGAAAGTATTAAGTTGTGTGTGCTCAGTGCTTTCTGGTCCCAGCCAGCCCACCTATGATATAAGAAGGGGGAAGGCTGAGGTACACAGCTCCAGGGCTCCAGCTCCACAGCTCCAGGGCTCCTGGCTTGACTCTGCTTGACTTGTGATCTTGGAACTGCTGCTCCTTGCAGTCCGATGGAGGCACTGGGATTCTGGAGAACATCCAAGTTATAGAGAATACCTGCATGGACTACCGCCTCACTAAGGCATGCCTGGGCAGCCACATAACTATAGTTAGGATTAGGAATTGCACATATGTTCATATTGAACTGTAATGTCGGAATCTTTTCGGTAAAGATAACTGTTCTGAGCCTGGTCTGAAGTTACTCAAAGGGGTGCATGTTGGTACTGGCGTATCAAAAGAGCAAAGGGGTATGAAGTAACACCACTACAAAAGGGTTAAATAGGCAAGAAAAGGAAAAAGAGTGTAGCTACAAATGCTGCGTACACACAATCGGACATTCTGACAACAAAACCGTGTTTTTTTTTCCCGACGGATGTTGGCTCAAACTTGTCTTGCATACACACGGTCACACAAATGTTGTCAGTAATTCCGAACGTCAAGAATGCGGTGACGTACAACAAGCCGAGAACAATTAAGTTCAATAGCTAGTGCAGCTCTTCTGCTTGATTCCGAGCATGCGTGGAATTTTGTGCGTCGGATATTCCGACAGCAAATGTCCAATGGAGCCCACACACGGTCGGAATTTCCGACAACAAGCTCACATCGAACATTTGTTGTCGGAAATTCCGACTGTGTGTAAGCGGCATTAGAGTAACCAAGCACAAGTTCAAGACACCAAGCAACCAGTCATTAGGCGTGGTATCTGGTATAGGTTATAGGTAGGGCTGTCCCGATACCACTTTTTTTAGGACCGAGTACAAGTACCGATACTTTTTTCAAGTACTCGCAATTACCAATACTTTTTTTTTAAATGTCATTTGACGGTGGCACTAATATGCAGCACTGATGGGCACTTTTTTACAATTTATCTATATATCTATATATCTATATATCTATATTTTTGTTTGGTTTTTTTGCAATGCTTTCTTTTTGGGGGGGGGGGGGGGAGTGGACAGTCAGTGTTTATTTTATTTATTATTTCAACAATTTTATGTTAGAATATTTATATATTACAATATTTCCTTTTTTTTTCTATTCCTCCCTGTTGGGGGGTAGGGAGGCTTTGGTGAGATGTCAGACCCCTGACATCTCCCCTTTGAGACATGGAAAGTGACTGAGGATAGAGATTCCCCAGTCCCTTTCTCAGCAGCCTCAGCTGCACTGAAGATGAATGAGAGGGGACAGAGGCTCCTCCCCATTCATAAACTGAAACATCGTAAACACAGTTTACAATGCTCAGTTATGAATGGACAGAGTCAGTAATAACTAAAGGAAATCGCTAAAGGAAGAAGCCGGTAAAGGACATATATACCGGCTCCTTCCTCCGCTCTCCACCCTAAAAGATCTGGGACAGGGGGGGCAGAGGAGAGCGAGGGGGGGGACCGGAGGAGCACATGGAGATGGAGCGGAGGAAGAGGCGGGGACCGGAGGAGCACACAGAAGGGGACCGGAGAAGGACGGGGGGGGGACCGGAGGAGCGCACGGAGAGGGAGCAGAGGAGGGGGACCGGAGGAGCGCACAGAATGGGAGCGGAGGAGGACGGGGGGGACCAGGGGAGCGCACAGAGGGGGAGCGGAGGACCGGAGGAGCACGCAGAAGGGGACCGGAGGAGGACAGGGGTGAGTGGAGGAGGAGGGGGACTGGAGGAGCACAAGGAAGGGGACCAGAAGAGGACGGGGGGGGGCCTGGAGGAGCCCACGAAGGAACACAGAGGAGGACACAGAGGGGAGCTGGAGGAGGATACAGGGGACACTCAGGAACAATCGGTGCGGCGGTGGGAGAAGTTATAATTACCGATCCCCCTGTGTGCTTTTCCTCCTAAGCACCAGGAGCATTTGCACGAGTACAAGTACTCCTGCAAATACTCGGTATCAGGAACAATACTGATACTAGTATCGGTATCGGGACAACCCTAGTTACAAAGGGGTCGATGTCTGGCTCCCTCCCTAGCGGTTGGTTTCCTGTAGCAGCTAGAACCAAACGCCCATTATGAAGATTCATGGCCTGGTCACATAGGTATGGAAGCAAAAGAGTTAATAAGTGCACGGATTCTGTTACTGGGAGTGACGTAACAGTGGTACGCTGGACTGATGGAGTGGACGCAGGCTTAGCACGTCCCTTAGCACGTCCCTCCTAATGCAACATCTACCAATTTACAGTGTGTAGTGACATGGGACAAGACACTTCACAGAGAATCTCTGTATGTTATTTTACTGTACTGCACACAGTGAAGGCCGATCTTGAAGTTGGGAAACTGCCTTAATGTTTGATTTTTCACATGACTGCTGTCTCTGCCTGGTCCTGGCCATTGATGAGCACGCTCCTCGCGAAAGGTACCTCCGTGTGCCCACACAATAGTATGTTGCCAAAGACACAAGTACATTTTGTAATTAAAAATATGGCAATAAACAGCAATTTTAATAGAAGCTGTCAATTGTGCATGTTTGCCCCAGTGCTATACAGTCACTGCTGAGAAGCATGTGGTTCTGCAGCTTTAGCAGAATAATCTGCCATCCAACAGTGACTTATGCCCTGTACACACGATAGGATTTTCCAACGGAAAATGTTCAATGGGAGCTTGTTTTCTGAAATTCCGCCCGTGTGTAGGCTCCATCGGACATTTTCCATCGGAATTTCTGTCACACAAAATTTGAGATCTGGATCTCAAATTTTCCGACAACAAAATCCGTTGTCGTAAATTCAAATCGTGTGTACACAATTCTGACGCACAAAGTTCCATGCATGCTCGGAATCAAGCAGAAGAGCCGCACTGGCTATTGAACATTTTTCTCGGCTTGTCGTACGTGTTGTACATCACCGCGTTCTTGACGTTTGAATTTCCGACAAGATTTGTGCGACCGTGTGTATGCAAGACAAGTTTGAGCCAACATCCGTCGGAAAAAAAAGCATGGATTTTGTTGTCGGAAAATCCTATCGTGTGTACAGGGCATTAGGGTTTTCTGCCACTGATCAATGTAAGGGTGAACTTTACCACTGACAACCAATGTAAAGTAGCACTTTAAAAGTGCTAAAGTGCCCCCTAGCATTGTGGTTCGTGATTTTGTGTCAGTAATTACTTACCTGTCCACTGGTTTCTGTAGTGACATCAGTTTGCAGCTGGTTGGCTATGCTGACCAATGGTGACTGTATAGGTCATACACTGGAACTATAGAGTCAACAAATGTCAGATTGATCCGTTTTCTGGCAACAGCAATGTCTACTACCATGTTGCAGAGGATACCATCATGGTTAAGATATTCACATTTACTGAGATCTTCCACAATACCAGGGCATTGTACAGCAAGCACTGATAATGGGCTAGCTGGGTCATTGTATATGTTATAAAACATATAATGATGTGATGAGTTTTAGAATTTAGCAAACCAATTTCACCCCTTGCTGGGTCACATTTCCTGGCTTGCCTAAATCTGATTTGACACAAGAAGTCAAATCATTCTGCAGAATGGAATCTTATCTTGTGTTGACTTGCTGGCAAACAGGTGTCTTACATTTTTAGTCTGTTTTTACAACATACCATAAACCATCCAAGCTTATGTGAGCAATGGAGGAAGCAGAGGTAGCACTGCTGTCAAAACATATAGTATTCAAGTTTCACAGGTGCTCTCAAAATGGCAATATAAAATAAAGTATTCATAGAGTCAGGAGAGGACATACTGTATGCTCTATGTACGTGCCAATTTGCTCTTTTACATAACTCAGTGTTGCTACTACTATTCCTAAAAAAGCACAATGCAGCAGACTGGTCAAATTTAAAAGGGTTGTAAACCCTCGTGTTTTTTCACCTTAATGCATCCTATCCATGAAGGTGAAAAAACACCTACCAGTGACCGCCTCCCCCAGCCCCCCCGTTTTACTTACCTGAGCCCTGGAATTTCACACGCCAGAGACCCACTCTTCTTCTGCCTGAGGTTCTCGGCTCTTGATTGGATAGATTGATAGCAGTGCAGCAATTGGCTCCAGCTGCTGTCAATCAAATCCAATGACGCAGGCGCGGGGGGGCGGGGCCGACTCCAGCATTGGTGTCTATGGACGCAAATGCTGGACTCGGAAGTGTGCCCGCAAGGTAAGCCCCCCCGGGAGAGCACTTCTCCTAGGGGGTTATCTGATGCGGGGAGGAGCCGCGCGAGCTGCTGAGGGACCCCAGAAGAGGATGTTCGGGGCCACTCTGTCCAAAACGAGCTACACAGTGAAGGTAAGTATGATATGTTTGTTATTTAAAAAAAATAAAAAAATAGCCTTTACAATCACTTTAAGAAACTGGGAAACCAATACATCTTAATATTTTAGCTGGCTCCTAACATTTCAGGTTTTGCAGATATCAGTCTGATAAAGGGGACTTCATTGTCTGTTATATAGAATGAGTGGAAAAATACTGCTTTTCAGTGATATTTAAAAAATGAAAAGGTGAACTAACATCGTACACCCCACTTCCCAGTGTCTGCTACACTTCAGTGGATGATTACCTTTCACTACTCATGCACCCGATGCGACGGTACAGGGATTTGAACATTGCGGTCTTCTATAGAGATGGATCTGGCTTTGACTAGTCACTATTGCTCTGATCTGTACCAGTGTCCCTAAGGAAACAAGAAGAAGACAACTTTCAAATCCCCGGACTCCTTCACCAGCTGTGTGGGCAGTGAAAGCTAATCATCCATGGAGGTAAATCCAGTCTGGACCAGAGGGGGTGGTGGGGTAGCTAGTGGAGCTGCACGATTCTGGCCAAAATGAGAATCACAATTTTTTTGCTTAGAATAAAAAGATCACGATTCTCTCACGATTCTCGCAATGTAAAATCTTTCACATCATACAAAAAAATTGAGCTAACTTTACTGGTTAGTTTTGTTTGTTTTTTTAATTAATTAAAGTAATTTTTTCCAAAAAAATTGCATTTGAAAGACTACTGCCCAAATACAGCGTGACATAAAATATTGCAACAACCACCATTTTACTCTGTAGGGTCTCTACTAAAAAAATATATAATGTTTGGGGTTAATTTCAGTAATTTTCTAGCAAAAAAGAATGATTTTAACTTGAAACCAACCAATGTCAGAAAAAGGTTTAGTGTTTAAGTGGTTAAACTTTCCTCATTTACACACGAAGGCCTCTTTCACACATGCGGACCATTCAGATCCGCTGAACGGTCGCTCCATAGAGCTCTATGGAGCATCAGATGTCAGCGGTGAAAAAATCCAGACGGATGGATGTCCTATTTTCCATCCGTCTGGCGGATCGGATGAAAATGGACAGGCGGTCCATAATCATCCGATCCCCCCTATAAGGGAGAGCAAACTCTCTGACAGGTCTGTCCCTGCACAGAGTGCAGAGATGGACTTGTCATCCGCCGGCTCAGAGGGATCAACGGAGCGATCCCCGCTGAGCAAGCGGAGTAGTAAAAACAGACAGCCCCGTGTGAAAGGAGTCGAAGTGTATTCCTTTGACAAATTGATACGATGTTTATACTTCCACTGCTAAAGAATGTTATGATTCTTGGCAGACTGCCCAGTTTTTCCCTTTCTTTCTTTTGACGGCTATGGCTTCAGAAGAGCATAGAGAAATCTGTGCATAGACAGAATCGTGAAACACTTTTGTCAAGATCGCAATGGGGGGAAAAAAAAATCGCAATAAAGATTCTTGACGTTTAATCGTGCAGCTCTAGTAGCTAGGGCTGTTTGGCGTTAGTTCACCTTTTCATTTTTTGTGAAAAGGCGAACTTAGACTTTAACTTGGATCCTCAACCCTCAACTGCTTTTTTTCAGTTCCAACATTTATGGATGAAATAATTATTGATGTATATAGTTTACCGTACTCTATTCACTGGTTCAGACGATAATAATAATACTAAGGGCTTATTAGATCCCAATACTCCACCACTACAGAAACAGATTTAAGGGTTTTGAATAGATAAGACCCAATCCCATTTACATGGCCATAGCACTGCTGTAAAAATGTGCCATTCAGGAACAAAAGTTCCTGTGTAATGATTAGTAAGTAGAATGTGTAAAAATTGTCTCGTTCTGTCTTTCAATGGCATACTGTGTCAGTTAGTGACTTGGCTGCCATGTCAGAGGGAAGGGGATAACATTTTGCCCCCTTCCCTGAGTATGTTCGCTGCCATGTCAGGGGGAAGGGGATAACATTTTGCCTCCTTCCCTGAGTATGTTCGCTGGCTTTTTTCTGGGTTCCAGCCTCCCTCCTGTGAATTATAAAAGGGAAGAGGTTTAGATCTGGATGGGGGGGGGGGTCTTGAAGTCTGCTGGGACCTGTGATACACTATCGGAGCACCAAATCACTGGGACACCCGTAGCCATGGACATATCCATTTGAGTTGTGACAATTATGGATTTTTCCCCTAAGGACTCCTCCTGTGCATGCATGTTAGGGCAGCCATATATAGGTGTAGATAGGAGAAGGATGTTTATGCATGCTGTACATGGTGTGCCAAGTTTTCAGTAAACATTATTTCAACTTTTTTGAGCCTGCTCTGAAGTTATTCAAGGAGTGCATGCTGGGTCTTGGCGTATTCCCAAAGAACCTAGGTCTGTAATATCACTATGGGGTATGTGTAACCCCACTACAAAAGGTTCACTCGCAAGGCAAGGAAGAGTAGGTAGTTTCCAGGGGTAACTAAAAGAAGGAACAGCTACAGCAACCAGTCATTGGCACGGTACCTGGTTAGGTGACACGCCCTTTGATAGTGAGGGGGTGGGTGTACTGACACCCTCCCTAGCTGTCTGTCTTCTCCGGTCACCAGGAGTGAACTAGCGTTACGGAGATCTAAGGCCTGAGTACTAGATATGGGAAAGAAAGAGTTAACTGAGGACTCGTATTGGACCCGCGCTATGTGTCCAGTGGGTTTTCATTCCATTACTGGGAATGAGGTAACGGAGCTATACTAGGCTGATGGAGTGGACAATGGCTTAGCATGTCCCTCCGAATGCAACATATACATCCGTACAAGTGTGTGGTTACCTGGTATGAAAAATCCTACTCCGTACTCAGGAACTGCCTTAATGTTTGATCCTTCACATCAGCCTCCGCACAGTCCCGGCATTGCTAAACATGCCTTTGGGCGCGGTGTTGCCCCACATGCATGGGCGCAGCTAGACCCTGCCCATATGCATGTTCTCAGTAGCAAATTTTGGGCTTCTGTCCTACGGATCTGAATTCAGTGCATGTTTTTGCAGCCCAGTGTATAAAAGAAAAGGAAAGGATTCCGGCGCTCCAAATATTGTGATGCCTTCAAAGGATGGTGTAATATTAGCTGAAATGGCTCATCTAATGTGGAAAAAATAGAAAAAACAAAAGAAGAGGAGGCAGCCATCCTCATAGGGTGTCCAAGGACCTCTGTCAGCAGCAAATGAAAAGGAGGGGGGGTTGGGAGGCGCCAACTCTATATATACTGACAGATAATGTTAATATAGTGCAGTTTACACACTTACTGGTTCGTAGCTTCACAATGAAGCTACAAACCAGTAAGTGTGTATACTGCACTATATTAACATTATCTGTCAGTATATATAGAGTTGGCGCCTCCCAACCCCCCTCCTTTTCATGTTTTTGCAGCCGCAGCTTTTGGCCATTTAAATGGGGCCTTTAAGTGGTTGTATACCCTCTTTTTGTATTTTTACCTACAGGTAAGCCTATAATAAGGCTTTCCTGTAGGTAAAATGAATATGTACAGTTTAGGAGATATTCACTTTGCATGCAGCCGCTGATGTCAGCGGCGCATGCGCTGTGAAGGTCCGTCTGAAGGTCCAGCAGCTGACCATGCCAGGAAGAAGTCTCCCACGTGCATGCGCGGGAGTGACAACATCGCAACAAATCTATGGATAGTGTAGGACCCATTAATCATGGGGTACTTTGTCGCAGTAAGTGGGCTTAGTACCATATAGCAATATGGTGTGACCAAATCCCCATATT
This sequence comes from Aquarana catesbeiana, assembly GCF_042186555.1. Taxonomy (NCBI): domain Eukaryota; kingdom Metazoa; phylum Chordata; class Amphibia; order Anura; family Ranidae; genus Aquarana; species Aquarana catesbeiana. Next base: position 180,836,876 of record NC_133333.1, read on the forward strand.
TTTGAAAATGTCTTTTTGGGAATGTTTAGGTGTTTTTAAACTAGCCTTGCTGGAGGTGAATTTTTTTTTGCATGTATGCGCTGTAATATTTTTCTTCTATTGTATGGTCTTATGGCTGCACCAGCTTTAATGTGAAGGTGTGCCCCCCAAATATCTTGTTTGAGTAGTGACTAGATACACTAGAAACAATAAGTGTAAAGGCTGGCCGGAGGCTAGCCTGTATTTGTGGGAGGAGTCTGAGAGGGCTATTTAAGCCTCCTCCTCTGTCAGGGCCAGTGTTGTCAATGTTTTTGGGTTCAGAAGGGGGTGGGGCCGACACGTCACTTCCGGGTCCTTGCTGAGCCACGGTCGGCTGCAACCATGGTGGCGGTGCCTCTCTCAGTGCTCACACCGGGGATTCCGCCTGCCACCCACCTTGTTACCTCTGGGTACATTTCCACCCCGCCCGCTTTTCCCGGTGTTTTCGCCGGGGGGGACGATTGGCCGCCCACAGCTCCTTTTATTCTCCCTGGGTTGATCCGGCCCGCTTCCCCCAGTGTTGGGGGGGTGTTCGCTGCCCGCCTCCTCTCCCCTATCCTCTCCCCCTCCATGCACATCCAGCTCCATGAGGGAGCCGCCTGCCGGAGGGATGATCGGTCGCCAGCTCCTCTCTCCCCATGAACATCTGCTTCATGTGGGAGCCACCAGCTTCTCCGGGTGTTCGCGCGGGGGGGGGCGGGGGTGATCGCCACCCGCCTCTTCACCCTGTGCACATCCAGCTCCACAAGGGAGCCACCCGTCTGTCGTGGAGGGGGGGCGGTCGATCAGCCGCCCACCAGCTCCTTTTTCCCTGGGTAGTTCCAGTATCAAGGGGGGGCCACCCGATTCCCACAGTGTTCCTGCCCGCTTCTCCCGGCGTTCCCGCACGGGGGGGGGTTATTAGCCGCCCGCCAGCTCCTCTCTGCCCATACAGATCTAGCTCCACAAGGGAGCCGCCCGCCGGGGGGGTGATCATCCGCCCCCCCGCAGCTCCTCTCTCCCCATGCACATCTTGCGCCATGGGAGCTGCTCTACAGCTTCTCCGGGTGTTCACATGGGGGGGTGATTAGCCGTCCGCCTGCTCCTCTCCTCATGCGGCTCTATGAGGGGGCCACCAGCCCGTTTCTCCAGGTGCTCACATGGGGGGATGGGCGGCCACCTGCCTGCCTGCTCCTCTCTCTCCCCACAATTGGTATCGCTGCAAGCCCAGTCACAGAGGACATCAGACCTGCACACAGCAGTCATGGCAATGGCCAGTCGTGAGGTAACAGGTCGGTTGTGGCTTGCAGTAGATGTACCATGCTGGATTGTTTATCATTTATCAACAACTTTCATTGTGGTTTCAGTCGCATGTCATTCCCAAGCAAGACGGGGAAGATGTAAACCACATACATTGCTGCTTTTACTTGGTTATTTTGTTTCTTGGTCAGTGTTTCTATCAAAGCGTTTCTGTCATAGCGTTCTGCCCCGGCGTTTTTGTCATAGCGTTGTGCCCTGGCGTTTTTGTCATAGAGTTCTGTCCCGGCATTTTTGTCATAGCGTTCTGCCCCAGCGTTTTGTCATAGCGTTCTGCCCCGGCGTTTTTGTCATAGCGCTCTGGGCCGGCATTTCTGTCATAGCGTTTCTGCACCAGCATTTCTGTCATAGCGTTCTGCCCCGGCGTTTTTGTCATAGCATTCTGCCCCGGCGTTTTTGTCATAGCGTTCTGCCCCGGCGTTTTGTCATAGCATTCTGCCCCGGCGTTTTGTCATAGCGTTCTTCCCCGGCGTTTTTGTTATAGCGCTCTGGGCCGGCATTTCTGTCATAGCGTTCTGCCCCAGCATTTCTGTCATGGCGTTTCTCCCCCAGGATTTCTGTCACAGCATTTCTGCCCCAGTTCTGTCACAGCATTTCTGCCCCAGTTCTGTCACAGCATTTCTGCCCCAGTTCTGTCACAGCATTTCTGCCCCAGTTCTGTCACAGCATTTCTGCCCCAGGGTTTATGTCATAGCGTTTTTCTGCCTCAGGGTTTCTGTCGTAGCGTCACAGCGTCCTGCCCCAGCATTTCTGTCACAGCGTCCTGCCCCAGCATTTCTGTCTCGGCGTACAGTCTCGGCATTTTGTCATAGCATTTCTGCCCCAGGATTTTTCATAGCGTTTTCTGCCCCAGGATTTCTGTCACAGCATTTCTGACCCAGGATTTCTGTCATAGCGTTTCTGCCCCATTATTTCTGTTATGGCATCTCTGCCTCAGGATTTCTGTCATGGCATTTTTTCTGTCATGGCGTTTTTTCTGTCATGGCGTTTTTTCTGTCATGGCGTTTTTTCTGTCATGGCGTTTTTTCTGTCATGGCGTTTTTCTGTCATGGCCTTCTGCCCCAGCATTTCTATCTCTGCATTTCTTTCATAGCATTTCTTTCATAGCACTTCTGGCCCAGGATTCTGGCATTGCATTTTTGCCTCAGCGTTCTGTCGTTGCGTTTCTGCCCCAGGATTTCTGCCCAAGGATTTCTGTCCAAGGATTTCTGTCATTGTATTTCTGCTTCAGCGTTCAAGTATCAGCGTTTGTCATAGTGTTTCTGCCCCAGGATTTCTGTCATTTCATTTCTGCCTCAGCGTTCAGTTTCAGCATCGCTGTCATAGCGTTCCTGTCATAGCGTTGCTGTCCCTGCATTTCTGCCCTAGGATTACTGTCATTGCATTTCTGCCTCAGCATTTCTGCCCCAGGATTTCTGTCATTGCATTTCTGCTTCAGCGTTTAAGTCTCAACGTTTCTGTCACAGCGTTTCTGCCCCAGGATTTCTGTCATTTCGTTTCTGCCTCAACATTTCTGTCATATCGTTGCTGTCCGTGTGTTTCTGCCCCAGGATTTCTGTGGTAGCATTCTGCCTCAGCGTTCAGTCTCAGCATTTCTGTCACAGCGTTACTGTCCTTGCGTTTCTGCCCCAGGATTTCTGTCACAGCGTTTCTGCCTCAGCGTTTAAGGCTCGGTGTTTCAGTCTCCACCGTTTCTCACAGGGGCGTAGTTGTTCAGTCATGGCATATATTCCAGTAGCTGTTTTCGTCTTTGTTGGTCGTCATGTCTCACCGCATCTTTCTTCATGTTTGTACCTGGGTCAGTTAGCTAGGGCTCACATGTCAGGATCTGTCACGTCTACAGAGCCATACGGGCTGAGGTTTCGTTTGTTAATTATTGTTGTCCACAATCTTCTCGCCCATATACCATACGTCATATTCTCTAGTTTGTTCTCAGGTTGTGCTGTGTTGGCATCCATCGTTCCCCTTTACAGTCCTTAAGTGGTAGGTTTGGGCAAACGTCGTCATGATTCTGGATTCCACTCTCGAATCTGATCTCTTGTCTAGGATGTTGCCTGGAGAACTGCTCAGGGACATCAGTCCAGTCAGCTTTTCCAATCCCCAGCCTGTACCAGATAGGGGGGCTTCAGTCACCTCGGCTATGACTGTATCTGCCATGGGTCTTATTTCCCCAGGATGGAGTCTGGCCCTCCTTCCTCGGTTCAGGGTCCAGGCTCGATTGTCAGGTCACAGGCTGATGCAAGACCCGATCGAATCAGGTGGGACCAGTGTTCTGTGTCTGGCATGGTTTCTCCAGGTTTGACAATGCTTATTGCCATAGCGCATGGGCCTCGTCCGCCTACTCCATCACATCCATCAGGTATCCAGCATTTCACACTCCTGCCAGTTGTCCTTTTGGCACTCAACCTCTCACTTCCCCATACCAAGTATTGGTAGGCCAAGGGTTGGGGGCTTTTCGCTGAGCTACTTCACTGGTGTCCGTTTGAAGTATTTCGATCTTCTCGGCCATCAGTTTGCAGGGGCTCCTCGGGCCAGTCCTTGCTCCCTTTCCCCCACGTATCCTCTCATTCACAAGCAGTTCATTCTCATGTCTGGGTTCTCTCAGGCATCAGGTTCATCCAATCTTTCATGGGATGTTCAGTTGGGTTCTGGGTAGCTTCGTAGGTTCTATAGGGGGTTCGTTCTCATCACCAAGTCAGGAGACGGTGGGTTTCTCCTGTCATAGCAGATACTTACCGGATACATACTGTTGCCATCTGGGCGCACGCTACTCCACTTGATGGATTGTCACCTTCCCTTCTTCACCTAAATTTGGTGTATTTTTGCCCACTTTTCAGGCATACTTACCAGTCAGGCCAAGGCACACCTCAGGCCTTGGTTATTAGGAGTATCGCATTTCACACTTGAAGACTTTGACTAGAAGTGTAAAGGCTGGCCGGAGGCTAGTCTGTATTTGTGGGAGGAGTCTGAGAGGGCTATTTAAGCCTCCTCCTCTGTCAGGGCCAGTGTTGTCAGCGTTTTTTGGGTTCCCACCCACCCGTTCCCCCAGTCTTCATACATACTCTTAGTACTTTTTTCTTATTCTTACATTCAGGGTATGTCCACTTTTCAGGCATACTGACCAGTCAGGAAGGCACACCTCAGGCCTTGGTTATTAGGAGTATCGCATTTCACACTTGAAGACTTTGACTACAAATGTAAATTCAGTCCAGTACAATATTATATCAAATAAATTAGCTCAAAACCCAAACATGAAATAGGGGAATCCATATCATTAATCCATGTTGAATCTAATATGAATGATGTAGTCTGAATCAAGTAAATGTGTACCCATTTGTAATTTTCTCATCCCTTTCTGTTACAAACAGTGCCATGTCTCTATTATCTGTAGACTCTTATACCACTATATTACATACAGTATCTCTCTATTACATGTATTCATCATACCTCTGTATAAAAAGATGCCGCTCACAGTGCATCATATTTCTGTATCACACAGAATACCCCCATACAAATGTATTATACACAGTTACTCATACCTCTCTACCAGTGTTAATTTCGTTGACCAAAATATTTTCGTCGACTAAATTAATACTATTTTTGTCTACTAAAATACGACTAAAATTAAAACAATTGAGGTGACTAAAATATGACTAAAAATAAAATGGTATTTTAGTCAAAAGACTATGATTAAAACTAAATTGAAATTTGACATCAAAATGAACACTGCACTATCACATAACAATATGTAGGGGGCATCTACTAAGCTGCTAAAAGGAAAAAAAATAAGAAAAAATCTTTTCTTTTTTTTTTTTTTTTTTTTATATTTAATGTTGTTAATGTATTCAGGTAATATGTGCAATGGCATTACAGTCAATAGAGGTTACAGTTTTTCAGGTTTTTTATATTTTCGAATTGTACTTGTCAAAAAGCAATATTTTTGTTTGTTTATGAAACTTGGTTATATTTATAAAAACGTTATATATCACAATGGCTAAATCTGTGTCTGTAATGCATGTTCAAACCTTAATGTCATAAATAATAACATGTTATTAGATTTTTACTCCATGAGTATACAGTATAATGAGTTTGGCTATTCTAAAGAAATGCCTAAATAATGCATTAAAATTGAACCAAACCCATTAGATTTTAGTCGACTAAAATAAGACTAAAACTAATACAATTCAGATGACTAAAATACGACTAAAACTAAAATGGTATTTTAGTCAAAAGACTATAACTAAAACTGAATCGAAATTTGATGTCAAAATGAACACTGCTCTCTACTAAACCAGTAAGCCACACCTCTTATCACACATTCAGTTACTAGTGTTACTCAAACATACCTCTGTTTGACTTACAGTCAGTTAAACCAAACAGGTTAAATATTTGGAATTCAGAAGATTTGAAGGCAACAGGGAAACAATTTTGTGTTTTTCCGTGCATCTGGAGGGCAGCCACAGAAAGCAAATACAAGAAACGGCATAGGAAACCCACCACATGTCTGAAGAACGTGTTTCCTTTTTTTTTTTTTTTTTTTTTTAAAGGATAATGTATAAAGCTATGGGGAGGGGCCATTTTATGTAGTTTGGAGGCAGAGCCACTGATAAGACAGTACAGCCAGCCCTGCTATACTGGGCCCAGGCAGCATCAGTTCAAAAGGGGGGCCCAGGCACCTGCTGAGCAGGAGGGCCAGCTGTACTGTCTTATCCTCTTCTGTCTCCCCCTGCAGTGCTACCAGTTTCTCCTCCACTTTCTCCCTTTGCTGAACTGCAGCAGGATTGGTCCTAGCACATGCCCCCCTTCCATCTGCTGTCTGGGCCCCCCTGTGTGCCCCCCCCCACCGCACTTCTGACTTCCCTCCTCTCCTCTCCCACTGGCAGCTGCTGCAGGCACACAGGGGGATGTTTCAGGATAAAGAGCAGGGGGAGGGGCCAGTAAATACATAAGTTACTTGCCCCTTCCTTTCCTGAATGGAATGAGCGATTGACACAAGTCACTCCTGTGTCCATTCAACACTAAAGCACAGTAAACTTTTTTTCCCACAAATAGAGCTTTCTTTTGGTGGTAATTGATCACCTCTGCGGTTTTTATTTTGTGCACTATAAACAAAAAAAGCGACAATTTTGAAAAAAAAAACAATATTTTTTACTTTTTGCTATAATAAATATCCCCAAAATGTTTTTAAAAAACTAATTTCTTCCTCAGTTGTGGCCATTATATATTCGTCTACATATTTTTGGTAAAAAAAAAAAAAATTGCAAAAAGGCGTGATTGGTTTGTGCAAAACTTATAGCGTCTACAAAGTATGGGAAGGATTTATGGCCTTTTTATGGCATTTTTATTTTTTTTTATTTTTTTTACTAGTAATGGCAGTGATCTGCGATTTTTAGCGGTACTGTGACATTGCGGCAGGCCAGATCGGACACTTTTGACACATTTTTGGGACCATTGACATTTATATAGCGATCAGTGCTATAAAAATGCACTGATTACTGTGTAAATGTCACTGGCAGGGAAGGGGTTAACACTAGGGGGCGATCAAGGGGTTAAATGGGTGTTCCCTAGGTGTGTTCTAACTGTGAGGGGATAGGGCTGACTGGGGGAAGAGACCGATCGTTGTTCCTACTTGGAACAACGGCCCACTCGGCCGAGGGGGGGCCCTCTCAGGTAGGCTGTATGAGGCCCGGTGATTTCTAACAGCAGCCCTGCTTGGAGGGCAACATGGGAAAGATGCACATTCTTCAATTCACAGCTTTGTGGGGTCCCTTAATGCTGTGTACACTGCTACAAAATTACTAAGGAAGAATTGTTTACGAGTCTCCCAACAGCAACACAGTACATTGTCAGTGCATACTTTGTTGCATATGTCAGCATTTTTTAAATACCTTTCTTTTTACACAACACCAATAGCACCCCAAAAATTGTTAAAAAAATGTCAGTCAAAAAAAGGCCTGCCTTTTAAGAAAAAATGACTGTCAACTGGTGTCAGTTTAGCAAACAGAATTAGCCGTGCACTGATCTGTTCCCAAAAAAACGTTATTTCAATATTGTCAGTGTTCAAAACTTTTAAAAAGTAGCGTGTGGCACCCCTTTTTCATGGCATGGCATTGCAAAACATAAATAGCTGTCTTGGTAACAAAAAATTAGAGCATCAGCCCTTGGGTCTATAAGGGCATAATCTTTAAATTAGCCCGCTTGTGATACCACACTTAGATGGCAACACCAACGAGCCTAAAGGGTCATACAGAAGGTTATTACCCCTTCCCGCCGACCGTACTCAGATATGCGTACTCGGCTTTCCGGGGTTATACCGGGATGATGCCCGCAGCTGCAGGCATCATCCCGGTACCGTTGTTTACAGCGGGCGATCGGCTACCCGTGTATAACAACCGATGCGGCTAAAAGCCGCTCGGTTGTTATACCGGAGGAGCGGGAGGGGACATCCCCCCCCTCCCGCCGCTGTTACCGGGCCTCCCGTGCGATCGGGAGGCCCGGTGTCCGTTTGGCTGCCTTCGGCGGCTGGGGGCGGACTGGAACGAAGCTGCGAGCGGCTTCGTTCCAGCCTTCTTGTTGTAAACGCGGAAGCAACGTCATGACGTCACTTCCCGTTTACTCGGCTGCCAATGGCGCCGAATTTAAAAAAGTATACAGTATTCAGAATCGCCGTTTTCAGCGATCTGAATACTTTGAAGTGTAAAGGAGGGATCGGGGGTCTTTTAGACCCCCGATCCCTCCATAAAGAGTACCTGTCACCACATATTACTGTCACAAGGGATGTTTACATTGCTTGTGACAGCAATAAAAGTAAAAAAAAAAAAAAAAAATTTAAACAATTTATAAAGTACAAAAATAAATAAAATAAATAAAAAAAAAAAAAAATTTTTTAAAGTGCCCCTGTCCCCGCGAGCTCGCGCAGCGAAGAAAACGCATACGGCAGTCGCGCCCGCATATGTAAACGGTGTTCAAACCACACATGTGAGGTATCGCCGCGATCGTCAGAGGGAGAGCAATAATTCTAGCCCTAGACCTCCTCTGTAGCTCAAACCTGGTAACCGTAAAAAATTTTTAAAGCATCGCCTATGGAAATTCAAAGGTACCGTAGTTCGTCGCCATTCCACGAGTGCGTGCAATTATAAAGGGTGACATGTTTGGTATCTATTTACTCGGCGTAACATCATCTTTCACATTATACAAAAAAATTGGGGTAACTTTACTGTTTGGATTTTTTAAAATTCATGAAAGTGTCACTTTTCCAAAAATTTGCGTTTAAAACACCGCTGCACAAATACCGTGTGATAAAAAATATTGCAACAATCGCCATTTTATTCTCTAGATTCTCTGCTAAAAAAATATATATAATGTTTGGGGGTTCTAAGTAATTTTCTAGCAAAAAATACGGATTTTAACTTGTAAACACCAAATTTCAAAAATAGGCTTAGTCATGAAAGGGTTAACCCAATAAAAAAATATATAGATTCTGGTCCCTTAAAGCAGATTACACATCACAGTGTTTGTGCTATGTAATCTGCCCCCCTCTAAACTGTAAAAAAAAAAAAACCTTGAACATTGCACTTCCTGTATGGCCTCTCTAAACAGACCACGATAACCAGGGCTGCTCCGCCCTGATCACCTCTCTCCCCTCACCCCCCTCCTTCCTGTCTGTCATCTGCCTCTCTGTCTGTCTCCGGCCCCACCCCCCGCTGCTATTATTCTAAAAATAAAAACTTAAAATTGTTACTGCCAGCCCCTCTATTGGAGGCTGGCATAGCAAACTGTGTATGTTGTTTTTAAAAACGAGCGCTGTAAACACTGAATTTCAGCTGTCTTCAGGCCGGTCACGTGACTCGCGGCCGCTTTCCAGCTCCGATGGATGGCTTCTGCGGAGGAGATGAGCGGCCACATGATCTCCCTGGCTGACGTCAGAGGGACATCATGGCCCCTCCCGCAGAAGACATCCATCGGAGCTGGAAAGCGGCTGCGAGTCACGTGACCGGCCTGAAGACAGATGAAATTCAGTATTTACAGCGCTTGTTTTTAAAAACACCATACAGTGTGCTATGCCAGCCTCTAATAGAGGGGCTGGCATAAACTTATATTATTGCCTTAACAACCACTGTAAAGGTGTCTTCTTAAAAAAAAAGGAGAAGAAGAAGAACAAATAACATTTTTTAAGTTTCATGTAGCAATAACTCTCGGTGGAGCTGCTGGTTTAAAGCGGGCCTGTCCTCTTTGCTCTCCACCCCTCTTAAATAGTTCAATCCCCTTGGCACAGCTGTAGTGCAGTGTTGTAATGATATGAGTATCAACTTTAACCCACCATATACACTTATATTTATATTTACCTTTACCTGGGTGCTGGTAACTCCACCTACAGGAGAAATAACAACACTGCACACAAACTTCAGTAATAACCAAAAATAACTTCTTTCTTTGTGTAAATAATATATTTATGTAAAGGGTTATTACAATGACTACACTATCACACCAACGTAGTGCAATAGTATAGTAAATAGTTATGACAATTGGTAACATACACAAATATACCTAATTGTATATATCTATACCAGGGAACTCCCCCCTGCTCTAAACTGTAAAGTCACTATCCTTGGTAACTAAATGCAGGGCCCTGCAATAAAAGAGATAGTCCTGACGTCTTCAGTCTTCGCTAGCTTTTGTAATTGTAATCCACAAAGGGTTCCTCCTGTGTGTTGCGCATTGTAATGTAATACACTAAGGCAATTGTAATCCAGCAGATTGACTAAGTGTTCTTATATGAAGAAGACAAACATCTAGCATCCGTTCTTGAATACTGAAGTCTATTCAGATGTAAGGTTCTCCAACTTAACTTGTTCCGTGGGTCTATCAGTCCCAGCAACACTCTGTAACAGTTCTAAATGTGTGTGTATTACTTAAACAAACTTCTGGTTCTATTAAACCTATCCGGCTGAGGTTCTCCATGCGGATGATAGGGTGTAGTTCTGGACTTTTGAATTCCCAATAGATCCAGCAATCTCCTGATGAGTGTACTCTCAAAGTCCCTTCCCTGATCTGAGTGGATCCTCTGTGGTAAGCCGTAATGGACGGAGAACTTCTCCACTAATGTCTTTGCCACTGTGACTGCCTTCTGATCTTTCGTGGAGAAAGCTTGAGCATATCTGGTAAAATGGTCTGTGACTACCAGAATATTTCCTTGCCCACTGAAGTCAGATTCTAGACACAGGAAATCTATGCAAACTAGATCCATGGGACCTTGGCTTGATAAATGTTCCATCGGGGCTGCCCGTTGCGGCAGAGTCTTTCTCTGGATACACCTATGACAGGAGTGACAGTAACTCTCCACTTCTTTTCTCATGTAAGGCCAGTAGAATCTATCTCTTATCAATTGAAGAGTTCTTTCTGACCCCAAATGTCCATGACAATCATGTAGAGCGATTAACACTGTCTCTCTGTGCTTCTCTGGCAGAAACAGTTGCCACTTCTCCTCCGGATCTTCAGAGGGGCCCCTTCGGTAGACCACCCCTTGCAACAACTGCAACCGATCCCACTCTTTAGGTAACAACAGAGCTTCTTTTCAGGCGCTTCTCAAAAGTAAATCAGGGTGTTTTCCCTCCAGAGCTTCCAATACCAAGCTGCAGAGTGGATCTTCTTGTTGATCTTTCCTAAGATCTTTTCTTGATAACTTAGGTAAACCCTCTGCAGCAATCTGGGAGACATTACAGTAATACCTGGGTACTCCTGCTGTAGTCACTCCAATCTCTTCAGCTCTGGCTCCGCCTTTCTCCTGCTTTTCTGCTCCTTCACAAAGGGCTCTTACCCCTTCGGGGGCAAGTTGAGTCCAATCCCCTTGGGAGCTCAGGGGACTGTGGGGTCTTCTTGACAGCGCATCTGCATCTCTGTTGCCCACTCCCGGTCTGTATTTCAGACTGAAGGAGAACGTTGAGAGAGCAGCCAACCACCTATGGCCTGTGGCATCCAATTTTGCGGTGGTGAGTAAGTATGTGAGGGGGTTGTTATCTGTTTTAACCACAAATTCGGCACCATACAGATAATCTCTCAACTT